>NW_025729228.1:600000-605000 GCF_021461385.2 Schistocerca piceifrons
TGTACACAGATGGAACATTTTGGACTGGAACCAGATTACCCGTACACACGGCGCTGATTAGTAATCAATGCAGAGCCATCAAACTACAGAAAATATATACAACTGTCCGTATACATGCTGAAAGAGTCTGCCCACAATGGGAACCACACGTCAGCCAGACACTCTGATCACGCACCACTCTCTGCTTCTAACAGGCGCACATACAATACGTAAGCACCAGCATGGAACAACATCCAGTGCATCCTCTCCGCCACATTACACAATCCACACTATCACAACCAGACCAGGAGGTCCATGCGGAAAATAGAATATCCCACCCTTTCGACATCCACCATTGCGCAGATAAGGCACCAACACCCACACATGTCCTATACAACGGTGCACCCAACATCACAATAGTACCTCCTGTCACAGCGCACAAACAATGACATGAGTCAAAGACACAGGTCTGACACAAGCATAGAATTGGAGCGCCGCCTCTAATAAGCCAAAGGTGCATCCTGACGTGACAAATCTCATCATGTCACAAGCATTCACTTACTATAATCACTATCAACGAACCTGCCGCCCCCGCCCCCGCCCCCCCCCCCCTACACCTTTCCTTACAACAACGTGTAACCTAACCTAACCTATGTTGTACCTTAACCTAACCTATGTTGTGCCTTAACCTAACCTATGTTGTGCCTTAACCTAACCTATGTTGTGCCTTAACCTAACCTATGTTGTGCCTTAACCTAACCTATGTTGTGCCTTAACCTAACCTATGTTGTGCCTTAACCTAACCTATGTTGTGCCTTAACCTAACCTATGTTGTGCCTTAACCTAACCTATGTTGTGTCTTAACCTAACCCATGTTGTACCCTAACCTAACCCATGTTGTCCCCTAACCTAACCCATGTTGTCCCCTAACCTAACCCATGTTGTCCCCTAACCTAACCCATGTTGTCCCCTAACCTAACCCATGTTGTCCCCTAACCTAACCCATGTTGTCCCCTAACCTAACCCATGTTGTCCCCTAACCTAACCCATGTTGTCCCCTAACCTAACCCATGTTGTCCCCTAACCTAACCCATGTTGTCCCCTAACCTAACCCATGTTGTCCCCTAACCTAACCCATGTTGTCCCCTAACCTAACCCATGTTGTCCCCTAACCTAACCCATGTTGTCCCCTAACCTAACCCATGTTGTCCCCTAACCTAACCCATGTTGTCCCCTAACCTAACCCATGTTGTCCCCTAACCTAACCCACGTTGTCCCCTAACCTAACCCACGTTGTCCCCTAACCTAACCCACGTTGTCCCCTAACCTAACCCACGTTGTCCCCTAACCTAACCCACGTTGTCCCCTAACCTAACCCACGTTGTCCCCTAACCTAACCCACGTTGTGCCTTAACGTAACCCACGTTGTGCCTTAACGTAACCCACGTTGTGCCTTAACGTAACCCACGTTGTGCCTTAACGTAACCCACGTTGTGCCTTAACGTAACCCACGTTGTGCCTTAACGTAACCCACGTTGTGCCTTAACGTAACCCACGTTGTGCCTTAACGTAACCCACGTTGTGCCTTAACGTAACCCACGTTGTGCCTTAACCTAACCCACGTTGTCCGCTAACGTAACCCACGTTGTCCGCTAACGTAACCCACGTTGTCCGCTAACGTAACCCACGTTGTCCGCTAACGTAACCCACGTTGTCCGCTAACGTAACCCACGTTGTCGCCTAAACCTGCTCTGTAATTGTTATACGACTCGTTCAATTAGTGTAGTGTTGCCCACCCGCAACCCTCGCAATATAGTTCGCTACTCGCACTGCCCGCTCCCCTGTGTATCGCTTCATGTTAAACACCTTGCAAGTCTTGCTGACTTTCCACATGCTCCTGCTGTACACTGTAATGTGGATGGCAGCAGGACGTACATGCCGCCCCCCGCCCCACCCCTCCCCACGTCCCCACCTTGCCCCCTGCCTTCGCAAGCTGGTTGGTGAGAAGTTTGCATGTTCAATGCCCTTCGCATGCGACGTACTCAGGCTACGTTGTGGTGCGGCCTGTGTCAACTGTCCGCTGATGTCGTACGCATAAACCACAATCTGTACTGCACATTCGTCCTTATGTACTGAATGATACATCGTGGCACATGTGTGACCGTACAACGACTGCGCCCAAAAACGGCGGACCATACAGTGCAAATATTGTGCACGCAGCTACGTGTCGTCTCCCTATGAGAGCTGGATTGCAGTGTGGTACGCCATAGAGACGTGTGGGAGGAACGGACGCCGTGGATGGCGATCAGCATGAGCTGTCTGTTGATGTATTCGGGCCTAGTCGTCTCTCCTCAAACACCGTGATAGCATGGTGCACCGCGTTCCATATCTGCGACATGCTACAGAGGCCGGTTGACAGTCGTTCGAGCAATGGACATCGCATACGTACGGGGGCCACCTTCCACGTATTGTCTAGGCGTGCACATTTTGTTGCGTGTATGTGGGCAGACGTAGTGTGGCGTGACACCTGACACAGGCATGCAATAATCGTTGAAGTTGCTAATGGCGATGGACGCCTACGTTTTCTGGTGAAGTTACGCAAATGAAGAAATGGTAACCCGTTGTGGTGCGGTTGTTCTCGCTAGGGGTGAATCGGTGATGGCGACGATAGGTTGAGGTACTAACCGGTTGTTCCAGCGATACCCACCATGCCGATGAAACTGAACGGCATCTGGGTGTGAAGCGATACGCGGCGGTGGCTGGGTGGGACCGTCCCCGGCCGGTGAGGGGGCGCCTCCCGGCGTGCTGGCCGCGCGGTGCGTGGGCGCACGCGCTACAGCCGGCTGGTGGGGGCGGCCAGTGGCAGGCGCGCCGGCCGACGGACGCGGCAGGCGTCGCAGCTGCGCGCCGGCGCACCCTGCGCGCGGCGCCGTGCGGCCAAAGTAGGTCCTCGCGGGCCCGGTGCGAAGCGCGGTGGACATCTTCAGTGTGCTGGTCCGATTGAGGACTGTGTGCGTTGAGGATGCGCCGCCGCCCGGCGCTCGGCGCCGCGACGCCGTCTGCTGCTCGGTCGCCCCAGCGGTTCTCGCTGGTGGTTTGTATCGCAGCTGTGCGGATGTGTTGGCGCGTGCGCTGTGCTGGGAGAGTTCGCTTCGGCACCCAAGTGGGGCTTTTGTCCTTCTGTGGCGCTGGCGTTGGAGCTGCCGGTCACCGTAGGTGGCGCGTGTTGTCTCCCGCCGGCAATGCCACGACAGCACGCTCCCGGGCCTCTGTCGGCAGCGGCAAGCTCAGTTGGGAGCACGGGTGGTCGCACCGAAAGCGTCTACTCGCCTAACTCCGGGCGATTGCGCCTCTCTCGAACCCGACCAAGTACTTGGGACGGCGCTGCGCGCCGCCGGGACCTGAGAGGGTTTCGAGGTGTATTGTGCAGGGGAGCTCAGCCTCCTCCTGTTTGCAGAATGATTGAGCGAACGCTTGCGTGTTCGCGCGGGCCCCCGGGACACACTCCCGGGCGGCCGGCTGCTCAGCTCTAGTTGACGCAGCTCCCTGGTTGATCCTGCCAGTAGTCATATGCTTGTCTCAAAGATTAAGCCATGCATGTCTCAGTACAAGCCGCATTAAGGTGAAACCGCGAATGGCTCATTAAATCAGTTATGGTTCCTTAGATCGTACCCACGTTACTTGGATAACTGTGGTAATTCTAGAGCTAATACATGCAAACAGAGTCCCGACCAGAGATGGAAGGGACGCTTTTATTAGATCAAAACCAATCGGTCGGCTCGTCCGGTCCGTTTGCCTTGGTGACTCTGAATAACTTTGGGCTGATCGCACGGTCCTCGTACCGGCGACGCATCTTTCAAATGTCTGCCTTATCAACTGTCGATGGTAGGTTCTGCGCCTACCATGGTTGTAACGGGTAACGGGGAATCAGGGTTCGATTCCGGAGAGGGAGCCTGAGAAACGGCTACCACATCCAAGGAAGGCAGCAGGCGCGCAAATTACCCACTCCCGGCACGGGGAGGTAGTGACGAAAAATAACGATACGGGACTCATCCGAGGCCCCGTAATCGGAATGAGTACACTTTAAATCCTTTAACGAGTATCTATTGGAGGGCAAGTCTGGTGCCAGCAGCCGCGGTAATTCCAGCTCCAATAGCGTATATTAAAGTTGTTGCGGTTAAAAAGCTCGTAGTTGGATTTGTGTCCCACGCTGTTGGTTCACCGCCCGTCGGTGTTTAACTGGCATGTATCGTGGGACGTCCTGCCGGTGGGGCGAGCCGAAGGCGTGCGACCGCCCCGTGCGTGCTCGTGCGTCCCGAGGCGGACCCCGTTGAAATCCTACCAGGGTGCTCTTTATTGAGTGTCTCGGTGGGCCGGCACGTTTACTTTGAACAAATTAGAGTGCTTAAAGCAGGCAAGCCCGCCTGAATACTGTGTGCATGGAATAATGGAATAGGACCTCGGTTCTATTTTGTTGGTTTTCGGAACCCGAGGTAATGATTAATAGGGACAGGCGGGGGCATTCGTATTGCGACGTTAGAGGTGAAATTCTTGGATCGTCGCAAGACGAACAGAAGCGAAAGCATTTGCCAAGTATGTTTTCATTAATCAAGAACGAAAGTTAGAGGTTCGAAGGCGATCAGATACCGCCCTAGTTCTAACCATAAACGATGCCAGCCAGCGATCCGCCGCAGTTCCTCCGATGACTCGGCGGGCAGCCTCCGGGAAACCAAAGCTTTTGGGTTCCGGGGGAAGTATGGTTGCAAAGCTGAAACTTAAAGGAATTGACGGAAGGGCACCACCAGGAGTGGAGCCTGCGGCTTAATTTGACTCAACACGGGAAACCTCACCAGGCCCGGACACCGGAAGGATTGACAGATTGATAGCTCTTTCTTGATTCGGTGGGTGGTGGTGCATGGCCGTTCTTAGTTGGTGGAGCGATTTGTCTGGTTAATTCCGATAACGAACGAGACTCTAGCCTGCTAACTAGTCGCGTGACATCCTTCGTGCTGTCAGCGATT
>NW_025729228.1:615000-620000 GCF_021461385.2 Schistocerca piceifrons
AGTGCAATCCACCCCTATAACTTGCGTTTCATGAAGAGTTATTTCCAATATGCGACATTCCCGCTGTCCGTATACATGGGCCGCGACCTGTACCACTGACGAGCGAGAGACGCGATCGCGTTGCTCACTGTACGGCGTCCGATACCGAGCCATCAGCATGTCGGTCCCCATGCGCGTTGCACTCGCACTCGCACTCGCACTCGCAGTCGCAAAAACGTGGCGCAAATATATTACGCGGAAGAGTTATAACAGACCGAGCCCCACTGCATGGGGGAGTCTTTGTCACTAATGTACACAGATGGAACATTTTGGACTGGAACCAGATTACCCGTACACACGGCGCTGATTAGTAATCAATGCAGAGCCATCAAACTACAGAAAATATATACAACTGTCCGTATACATGCTGAAAGAGTCTGCCCACAATGGGAACCACACGTCAGCCAGACACTCTGATCACGCACCACTCTCTGCTTCTAACAGGCGCACATACAATACGTAAGCACCAGCATGGAACAACATCCAGTGCATCCTCTCCGCCACATTACACAATCCACACTATCACAACCAGACCAGGAGGTCCATGCGGAAAATAGAATATCCCACCCTTTCGACATCCACCATTGCGCAGATAAGGCACCAACACCCACACATGTCCTATACAACGGTGCACCCAACATCACAATAGTACCTCCTGTCACAGCGCACAAACAATGACATGAGTCAAAGACACAGGTCTGACACAAGCATAGAATTGGAGCGCCGCCTCTAATAAGCCAAAGGTGCATCCTGACGTGACAAATCTCATCATGTCACAAGCATTCACTTACTATAATCACTATCAACGAACCTGCCGCCCCCGCCCCCGCCCCCCCCCCCCTACACCTTTCCTTACAACAACGTGTAACCTAACCTAACCTATGTTGTACCTTAACCTAACCTATGTTGTGCCTTAACCTAACCTATGTTGTGCCTTAACCTAACCTATGTTGTGCCTTAACCTAACCTATGTTGTGCCTTAACCTAACCTATGTTGTGCCTTAACCTAACCTATGTTGTGCCTTAACCTAACCTATGTTGTGCCTTAACCTAACCTATGTTGTGTCTTAACCTAACCCATGTTGTCCCCTAACCTAACCCATGTTGTCCCCTAACCTAACCCATGTTGTCCCCTAACCTAACCCATGTTGTCCCCTAACCTAACCCATGTTGTCCCCTAACCTAACCCATGTTGTCCCCTAACCTAACCCATGTTGTCCCCTAACCTAACCCATGTTGTCCCCTAACCTAACCCATGTTGTCCCCTAACCTAACCCATGTTGTCCCCTAACCTAACCCATGTTGTCCCCTAACCTAACCCATGTTGTCCCCTAACCTAACCCATGTTGTCCCCTAACCTAACCCATGTTGTCCCCTAACCTAACCCATGTTGTCCCCTAACCTAACCCATGTTGTCCCCTAACCTAACCCATGTTGTCCCCTAACCTAACCCATGTTGTCCCCTAACCTAACCCATGTTGTCCCCTAACCTAACCCATGTTGTCCCCTAACCTAACCCATGTTGTCCCCTAACCTAACCCATGTTGTCCCCTAACCTAACCCATGTTGTCCCCTAACCTAACCCACGTTGTCCCCTAACCTAACCCACGTTGTCCCCTAACCTAACCCACGTTGTCCCCTAACCTAACCCACGTTGTGCCTTAACGTAACCCACGTTGTGCCTTAACGTAACCCACGTTGTGCCTTAACGTAACCCACGTTGTGCCTTAACGTAACCCACGTTGTGCCTTAACGTAACCCACGTTGTGCCTTAACGTAACCCACGTTGTGCCTTAACGTAACCCACGTTGTGCCTTAACCTAACCCACGTTGTCCGCTAACGTAACCCACGTTGTCCGCTAACGTAACCCACGTTGTCCGCTAACGTAACCCACGTTGTCCGCTAACGTAACCCACGTTGTCCGCTAACGTAACCCACGTTGTCGCCTAAACCTGCTCTGTAATTGTTATACGACTCGTTCAATTAGTGTAGTGTTGCCCACCCGCAACCCTCGCAATATAGTTCGCTACTCGCACTGCCCGCTCCCCTGTGTATCGCTTCATGTTAAACACCTTGCAAGTCTTGCTGACTTTCCACATGCTCCTGCTGTACACTGTAATGTGGATGGCAGCAGGACGTACATGCCGCCCCCCGCCCCACCCCTCCCCACGTCCCCACCTTGCCCCCTGCCTTCGCAAGCTGGTTGGTGAGAAGTTTGCATGTTCAATGCCCTTCGCATGCGACGTACTCAGGCTACATTGTGGTGCGGCCTGTGTCAACTGTCCGCTGATGTCGTACGCATAAACCACAATCTGTACTGCACATTCGTCCTTATGTACTGAATGATACATCGTGGCACATGTGTGACCGTACAACGACTGCGCCCAAAAACGGCGGACCATACAGTGCAAATATTGTGCACGCAGCTACGTGTCGTCTCCCTATGAGAGCTGGATTGCAGTGTGGTACGCCATAGAGACGTGTGGGAGGAACGGACGCCGTGGATGGCGATCAGCATGAGCTGTCTGTTGATGTATTCGGGCCTAGTCGTCTCTCCTCAAACACCGTGATAGCATGGTGCACCGCGTTCCATATCTGCGACATGCTACAGAGGCCGGTTGACAGTCGTTCGAGCAATGGACATCGCATACGTACGGGGGCCACCTTCCACGTATTGTCTAGGCGTGCACATTTTGTTGCGTGTATGTGGGCAGACGTAGTGTGGCGTGACACCTGACACAGGCATGCAATAATCGTTGAAGTTGCTAATGGCGATGGACGCCTACGTTTTCTGGTGAAGTTACGCAAATGAAGAAATGGTAACCCGTTGTGGTGCGGTTGTTCTCGCTAGGGGTGAATCGGTGATGGCGACGATAGGTTGAGGTACTAACCGGTTGTTCCAGCGATACCCACCATGCCGATGAAACTGAACGGCATCTGGGTGTGAAGCGATACGCGGCGGTGGCTGGGTGGGACCGTCCCCGGCCGGTGAGGGGGCGCCTCCCGGCGTGCTGGCCGCGCGGTGCGTGGGCGCACGCGCTACAGCCGGCTGGTGGGGGCGGCCAGTGGCAGGCGCGCCGGCCGACGGACGCGGCAGGCGTCGCAGCTGCGCGCCGGCGCACCCTGCGCGCGGCGCCGTGCGGCCAAAGTAGGTCCTCGCGGGCCCGGTGCGAAGCGCGGTGGACATCTTCAGTGTGCTGGTCCGATTGAGGACTGTGTGCGTTGAGGATGCGCCGCCGCCCGGCGCTCGGCGCCGCGACGCCGTCTGCTGCTCGGTCGCCCCAGCGGTTCTCGCTGGTGGTTTGTATCGCAGCTGTGCGGATGTGTTGGCGCGTGCGCTGTGCTGGGAGAGTTCGCTTCGGCACCCAAGTGGGGCTTTTGTCCTTCTGTGGCGCTGGCGTTGGAGCTGCCGGTCACCGTAGGTGGCGCGTGTTGTCTCCCGCCGGCAATGCCACGACAGCACGCTCCCGGGCCTCTGTCGGCAGCGGCAAGCTCAGTTGGGAGCACGGGTGGTCGCACCGAAAGCGTCTACTCGCCTAACTCCGGGCGATTGCGCCTCTCTCGAACCCGACCAAGTACTTGGGACGGCGCTGCGCGCCGCCGGGACCTGAGAGGGTTTCGAGGTGTATTGTGCAGGGGAGCTCAGCCTCCTCCTGTTTGCAGAATGATTGAGCGAACGCTTGCGTGTTCGCGCGGGCCCCCGGGACACACTCCCGGGCGGCCGGCTGCTCAGCTCTAGTTGACGCAGCTCCCTGGTTGATCCTGCCAGTAGTCATATGCTTGTCTCAAAGATTAAGCCATGCATGTCTCAGTACAAGCCGCATTAAGGTGAAACCGCGAATGGCTCATTAAATCAGTTATGGTTCCTTAGATCGTACCCACGTTACTTGGATAACTGTGGTAATTCTAGAGCTAATACATGCAAACAGAGTCCCGACCAGAGATGGAAGGGACGCTTTTATTAGATCAAAACCAATCGGTCGGCTCGTCCGGTCCGTTTGCCTTGGTGACTCTGAATAACTTTGGGCTGATCGCACGGTCCTCGTACCGGCGACGCATCTTTCAAATGTCTGCCTTATCAACTGTCGATGGTAGGTTCTGCGCCTACCATGGTTGTAACGGGTAACGGGGAATCAGGGTTCGATTCCGGAGAGGGAGCCTGAGAAACGGCTACCACATCCAAGGAAGGCAGCAGGCGCGCAAATTACCCACTCCCGGCACGGGGAGGTAGTGACGAAAAATAACGATACGGGACTCATCCGAGGCCCCGTAATCGGAATGAGTACACTTTAAATCCTTTAACGAGTATCTATTGGAGGGCAAGTCTGGTGCCAGCAGCCGCGGTAATTCCAGCTCCAATAGCGTATATTAAAGTTGTTGCGGTTAAAAAGCTCGTAGTTGGATTTGTGTCCCACGCTGTTGGTTCACCGCCCGTCGGTGTTTAACTGGCATGTATCGTGGGACGTCCTGCCGGTGGGGCGAGCCGAAGGCGTGCGACCGCCCCGTGCGTGCTCGTGCGTCCCGAGGCGGACCCCGTTGAAATCCTACCAGGGTGCTCTTTATTGAGTGTCTCGGTGGGCCGGCACGTTTACTTTGGACAAATTAGAGTGCTTAAAGCAGGCAAGCCCGCCTGAATACTGTGTGCATGGAATAATGGAATAGGACCTCGGTTCTATTTTGTTGGTTTTCGGAACCCGAGGTAATGATTAATAGGGACAGGCGGGGGCATTCGTATTGCGACGTTAGAGGTGAAATTCTTGGATCGTCGCAAGACGAACAGAAGCGAAAGCATTTGCCAAGTATGTTTTCATTAATCAAGAACGAAAGTTAGAGGTTCGAAGGCGATCAGATACCGCCCTAGTTCTAACCATAAACGATGCCAGCCAGCGATCCGCCGCAGTTCCTCCGATGACTCGGCGGGCAGCCTCCGGGAAACCAAAGCTTTTGGGTTCCGGGGGAA
>NW_025729228.1:627500-630000 GCF_021461385.2 Schistocerca piceifrons
TATAATCACTATCAACGAACCTGCCGCCCCCGCCCCCGCCCCCCCCCCCTACACCTTTCCTTACAACAACGTGTAACCTAACCTAACCTATGTTGTACCTTAACCTAACCTATGTTGTGCCTTAACCTAACCTATGTTGTGCCTTAACCTAACCTATGTTGTGCCTTAACCTAACCTATGTTGTGCCTTAACCTAACCTATGTTGTGCCTTAACCTAACCTATGTTGTGCCTTAACCTAACCTATGTTGTGCCTTAACCTAACCCATGTTGTACCCTATCCTAACCCATGTTGTCCCCTAACCTAACCCATGTTGTCCCCTAACCTAACCCATGTTGTCCCCTAACCTAACCCATGTTGTCCCCTAACCTAACCCATGTTGTCCCCTAACCTAACCCATGTTGTCCCCTAACCTAACCCATGTTGTCCCCTAACCTAACCCATGTTGTCCCCTAACCTAACCCATGTTGTCCCCTAACCTAACCCATGTTGTCCCCTAACCTAACCCATGTTGTCCCCTAACCTAACCCATGTTGTCCCCTAACCTAACCCACGTTGTCCCCTAACCTAACCCACGTTGTCCCCTAACCTAACCCACGTTGTCCCCTAACCTAACCCACGTTGTCCCCTAACCTAACCCACGTTGTCCCCTAACCTAACCCACGTTGTCCCCTAACCTAACCCACGTTGTCCCCTAACCTAACCCACGTTGTCCCCTAACCTAACCCACGTTGTCCCCTAACCTAACCCACGTTGTCCCCTAACCTAACCCACGTTGTCCCCTAACCTAACCCACGTTGTCCCCTAACCTAACCCACGTTGTCCCCTAACCTAACCCACGTTGTCCCCTAACCTAACCCACGTTGTGCCTTAACGTAACCCACGTTGTGCCTTAACGTAACCCACGTTGTGCCTTAACGTAACCCACGTTGTGCCTTAACGTAACCCACGTTGTGCCTTAACGTAACCCACGTTGTGCCTTAACGTAACCCACGTTGTGCCTTAACGTAACCCACGTTGTGCCTTAACCTAACCCACGTTGTCCGCTAACGTAACCCACGTTGTCCGCTAACGTAACCCACGTTGTCCGCTAACGTAACCCACGTTGTCCGCTAACGTAACCCACGTTGTCCGCTAACGTAACCCACGTTGTCGCCTAAACCTGCTCTGTAATTGTTATACGACTCGTTCAATTAGTGTAGTGTTGCCCACCCGCAACCCTCGCAATATAGTTCGCTACTCGCACTGCCCGCTCCCCTGTGTATCGCTTCATGTTAAACACCTTGCAAGTCTTGCTGACTTTCCACATGCTCCTGCTGTACACTGTAATGTGGATGGCAGCAGGACGTACATGCCGCCCCCCGCCCCACCCCTCCCCACGTCCCCACCTTGCCCCCTGCCTTCGCAAGCTGGTTGGTGAGAAGTTTGCATGTTCAATGCCCTTCGCATGCGACGTACTCAGGCTACGTTGTGGTGCGGCCTGTGTCAACTGTCCGCTGATGTCGTACGCATAAACCACAATCTGTACTGCACATTCGTCCTTATGTACTGAATGATACATCGTGGCACATGTGTGACCGTACAACGACTGCGCCCAAAAACGGCGGACCATACAGTGCAAATATTGTGCACGCAGCTACGTGTCGTCTCCCTATGAGAGCTGGATTGCAGTGTGGTACGCCATAGAGACGTGTGGGAGGAACGGACGCCGTGGATGGCGATCAGCATGAGCTGTCTGTTGATGTATTCGGGCCTAGTCGTCTCTCCTCAAACACCGTGATAGCATGGTGCACCGCGTTCCATATCTGCGACATGCTACAGAGGCCGGTTGACAGTCGTTCGAGCAATGGACATCGCATACGTACGGGGGCCACCTTCCACGTATTGTCTAGGCGTGCACATTTTGTTGCGTGTATGTGGGCAGACGTAGTGTGGCGTGACACCTGACACAGGCATGCAATAATCGTTGAAGTTGCTAATGGCGATGGACGCCTACGTTTTCTGGTGAAGTTACGCAAATGAAGAAATGGTAACCCGTTGTGGTGCGGTTGTTCTCGCTAGGGGTGAATCGGTGATGGCGACGATAGGTTGAGGTACTAACCGGTTGTTCCAGCGATACCCACCATGCCGATGAAACTGAACGGCATCTGGGTGTGAAGCGATACGCGGCGGTGGCTGGGTGGGACCGTCCCCGGCCGGTGAGGGGGCGCCTCCCGGCGTGCTGGCCGCGCGGTGCGTGGGCGCACGCGCTACAGCCGGCTGGTGGGGGCGGCCAGTGGCAGGCGCGCCGGCCGACGGACGCGGCAGGCGTCGCAGCTGCGCGCCGGCGCACCCTGCGCGCGGCGCCGTGCGGCCAAAGTAGGTCCTCGCGGGCCCGGTGCGAAGCGCGGTGGACATCTTCAGTGTGCTGGTCCGATTGAGGACTGTGTGCGTTGAGGATGCGCCGCCGCCCGGCGCTCGGCGCCGCGACGCCGTCTGCTGCTCGGTCGCCCCAGCGGTTC
>NW_025729228.1:640000-645000 GCF_021461385.2 Schistocerca piceifrons
TAACGTAACCCACGTTGTGCCTTAACGTAACCCACGTTGTGCCTTAACGTAACCCACGTTGTGCCTTAACGTAACCCACGTTGTGCCTTAACGTAACCCACGTTGTGCCTTAACGTAACCCACGTTGTGCCTTAACGTAACCCACGTTGTGCCTTAACCTAACCCACGTTGTCCGCTAACGTAACCCACGTTGTCCGCTAACGTAACCCACGTTGTCCGCTAACGTAACCCACGTTGTCCGCTAACGTAACCCACGTTGTCCGCTAACGTAACCCACGTTGTCGCCTAAACCTGCTCTGTAATTGTTATACGACTCGTTCAATTAGTGTAGTGTTGCCCACCCGCAACCCTCGCAATATAGTTCGCTACTCGCACTGCCCGCTCCCCTGTGTATCGCTTCATGTTAAACACCTTGCAAGTCTTGCTGACTTTCCACATGCTCCTGCTGTACACTGTAATGTGGATGGCAGCAGGACGTACATGCCGCCCCCCGCCCCACCCCTCCCCACGTCCCCACCTTGCCCCCTGCCTTCGCAAGCTGGTTGGTGAGAAGTTTGCATGTTCAATGCCCTTCGCATGCGACGTACTCAGGCTACGTTGTGGTGCGGCCTGTGTCAACTGTCCGCTGATGTCGTACGCATAAACCACAATCTGTACTGCACATTCGTCCTTATGTACTGAATGATACATCGTGGCACATGTGTGACCGTACAACGACTGCGCCCAAAAACGGCGGACCATACAGTGCAAATATTGTGCACGCAGCTACGTGTCGTCTCCCTATGAGAGCTGGATTGCAGTGTGGTACGCCATAGAGACGTGTGGGAGGAACGGACGCCGTGGATGGCGATCAGCATGAGCTGTCTGTTGATGTATTCGGGCCTAGTCGTCTCTCCTCAAACACCGTGATAGCATGGTGCACCGCGTTCCATATCTGCGACATGCTACAGAGGCCGGTTGACAGTCGTTCGAGCAATGGACATCGCATACGTACGGGGGCCACCTTCCACGTATTGTCTAGGCGTGCACATTTTGTTGCGTGTATGTGGGCAGACGTAGTGTGGCGTGACACCTGACACAGGCATGCAATAATCGTTGAAGTTGCTAATGGCGATGGACGCCTACGTTTTCTGGTGAAGTTACGCAAATGAAGAAATGGTAACCCGTTGTGGTGCGGTTGTTCTCGCTAGGGGTGAATCGGTGATGGCGACGATAGGTTGAGGTACTAACCGGTTGTTCCAGCGATACCCACCATGCCGATGAAACTGAACGGCATCTGGGTGTGAAGCGATACGCGGCGGTGGCTGGGTGGGACCGTCCCCGGCCGGTGAGGGGGCGCCTCCCGGCGTGCTGGCCGCGCGGTGCGTGGGCGCACGCGCTACAGCCGGCTGGTGGGGGCGGCCAGTGGCAGGCGCGCCGGCCGACGGACGCGGCAGGCGTCGCAGCTGCGCGCCGGCGCACCCTGCGCGCGGCGCCGTGCGGCCAAAGTAGGTCCTCGCGGGCCCGGTGCGAAGCGCGGTGGACATCTTCAGTGTGCTGGTCCGATTGAGGACTGTGTGCGTTGAGGATGCGCCGCCGCCCGGCGCTCGGCGCCGCGACGCCGTCTGCTGCTCGGTCGCCCCAGCGGTTCTCGCTGGTGGTTTGTATCGCAGCTGTGCGGATGTGTTGGCGCGTGCGCTGTGCTGGGAGAGTTCGCTTCGGCACCCAAGTGGGGCTTTTGTCCTTCTGTGGCGCTGGCGTTGGAGCTGCCGGTCACCGTAGGTGGCGCGTGTTGTCTCCCGCCGGCAATGCCACGACAGCACGCTCCCGGGCCTCTGTCGGCAGCGGCAAGCTCAGTTGGGAGCACGGGTGGTCGCACCGAAAGCGTCTACTCGCCTAACTCCGGGCGATTGCGCCTCTCTCGAACCCGACCAAGTACTTGGGACGGCGCTGCGCGCCGCCGGGACCTGAGAGGGTTTCGAGGTGTATTGTGCAGGGGAGCTCAGCCTCCTCCTGTTTGCAGAATGATTGAGCGAACGCTTGCGTGTTCGCGCGGGCCCCCGGGACACACTCCCGGGCGGCCGGCTGCTCAGCTCTAGTTGACGCAGCTCCCTGGTTGATCCTGCCAGTAGTCATATGCTTGTCTCAAAGATTAAGCCATGCATGTCTCAGTACAAGCCGCATTAAGGTGAAACCGCGAATGGCTCATTAAATCAGTTATGGTTCCTTAGATCGTACCCACGTTACTTGGATAACTGTGGTAATTCTAGAGCTAATACATGCAAACAGAGTCCCGACCAGAGATGGAAGGGACGCTTTTATTAGATCAAAACCAATCGGTCGGCTCGTCCGGTCCGTTTGCCTTGGTGACTCTGAATAACTTTGGGCTGATCGCACGGTCCTCGTACCGGCGACGCATCTTTCAAATGTCTGCCTTATCAACTGTCGATGGTAGGTTCTGCGCCTACCATGGTTGTAACGGGTAACGGGGAATCAGGGTTCGATTCCGGAGAGGGAGCCTGAGAAACGGCTACCACATCCAAGGAAGGCAGCAGGCGCGCAAATTACCCACTCCCGGCACGGGGAGGTAGTGACGAAAAATAACGATACGGGACTCATCCGAGGCCCCGTAATCGGAATGAGTACACTTTAAATCCTTTAACGAGTATCTATTGGAGGGCAAGTCTGGTGCCAGCAGCCGCGGTAATTCCAGCTCCAATAGCGTATATTAAAGTTGTTGCGGTTAAAAAGCTCGTAGTTGGATTTGTGTCCCACGCTGTTGGTTCACCGCCCGTCGGTGTTTAACTGGCATGTATCGTGGGACGTCCTGCCGGTGGGGCGAGCCGAAGGCGTGCGACCGCCCCGTGCGTGCTCGTGCGTCCCGAGGCGGACCCCGTTGAAATCCTACCAGGGTGCTCTTTATTGAGTGTCTCGGTGGGCCGGCACGTTTACTTTGAACAAATTAGAGTGCTTAAAGCAGGCAAGCCCGCCTGAATACTGTGTGCATGGAATAATGGAATAGGACCTCGGTTCTATTTTGTTGGTTTTCGGAACCCGAGGTAATGATTAATAGGGACAGGCGGGGGCATTCGTATTGCGACGTTAGAGGTGAAATTCTTGGATCGTCGCAAGACGAACAGAAGCGAAAGCATTTGCCAAGTATGTTTTCATTAATCAAGAACGAAAGTTAGAGGTTCGAAGGCGATCAGATACCGCCCTAGTTCTAACCATAAACGATGCCAGCCAGCGATCCGCCGCAGTTCCTCCGATGACTCGGCGGGCAGCCTCCGGGAAACCAAAGCTTTTGGGTTCCGGGGGAAGTATGGTTGCAAAGCTGAAACTTAAAGGAATTGACGGAAGGGCACCACCAGGAGTGGAGCCTGCGGCTTAATTTGACTCAACACGGGAAACCTCACCAGGCCCGGACACCGGAAGGATTGACAGATTGATAGCTCTTTCTTGATTCGGTGGGTGGTGGTGCATGGCCGTTCTTAGTTGGTGGAGCGATTTGTCTGGTTAATTCCGATAACGAACGAGACTCTAGCCTGCTAACTAGTCGCGTGACATCCTTCGTGCTGTCAGCGATTACTTTTCTTCTTAGAGGGACAGGCGGCTTCTAGCCGCACGAGATTGAGCAATAACAGGTCTGTGATGCCCTTAGATGTTCTGGGCCGCACGCGCGCTACACTGAAGGAATCAGCGTGTCTTCCTAGGCCGAAAGGTCGGGGTAACCCGCTGAACCTCCTTCGTGCTAGGGATTGGGGCTTGCAATTGTTCCCCATGAACGAGGAATTCCCAGTAAGCGCGAGTCATAAGCTCGCGTTGATTACGTCCCTGCCCTTTGTACACACCGCCCGTCGCTACTACCGATTGAATGATTTAGTGAGGTCTTCGGACTGGTACGCGGCATTGACTCTGTCGTTGCCGATGCTACCGGAAAGATGACCAAACTTGATCATTTAGAGGAAGTAAAAGTCGTAACAAGGTTTCCGTAGGTGAACCTGCGGAAGGATCATTACCGACTAGACTGCATGTCTTTCGATGTGCGTGTCGTGTCGCGCAACACGCTACCTGTACGGCTCGCCGTAGCCGTGCGCCGCGTGCGGAACCACGCGTGCCTCTCAAAACTAGCGGCAATGTTGTGTGGTACGAGCGCTGAAGCGCTGGAGCGGCTGGCCTGCGGCACCTGGCGCCTGGCGCCGGTTTTGAATGACTTTCGCCCGAGTGCCTGTCCGCTGCGGTGTGGAGCCGTACGACGCCCGTCGGCCGTGAGGCCGTTGGACACAGAACGCTGGAACAGGGGCCGCCACACGCCTCACTCCCGCCTATGCGACCGTCTCGAAAGAGACGGCGGAAACTTGAGAAAAGATCACCCAGGACGGTGGATCACTCGGCTCGTGGGTCGATGAAGAACGCAGCAAATTGCGCGTCGACATGTGAACTGCAGGACACATGAACATCGACGTTTCGAACGCACATTGCGGTCCATGGATTCCGTTCCCGGGCCACGTCTGGCTGAGGGTCGGCTACGTATACTGAAGCGCGCGGCGTTTGCCCCGCTTCGCAGACCTGGGAGTGTCGCGGCCGCCTGTGGGGCCGGCCGCGTCTCCTCAAACGTGCGATGCGCGCCCGTCGCCTGGCGGTTCGCATACCGGTACTTTCTCGGTAGCGTGCACAGCCGGCTGGCGGTGTGGCGTGCGACACCTCGTACAACGACCTCAGAGCAGGCGAGACTACCCGCTGAATTTAAGCATATTACTAAGCGGAGGAAAAGAAACTAACAAGGATTCCCCCAGTAGCGGCGAGCGAACAGGGAAGAGTCCAGCACCGAACCCCGCAGGCTGCCGCCTGTCGTGGCATGTGGTGTTTGGGAGGGTCCACTACCCCGACGCCTCGCGCCGAGCCCAAGTCCAACTTGAATGAGGCCACGGCCCGTAGAGGGTGCCAGGCCCGTAGCGGCCGGTGCGAGCGTCGGCGGGACCTCTCCTTCGAGTCGGGTTGCTTGAGAGTGCAGCTCCAAG
>NW_025729228.1:650000-657500 GCF_021461385.2 Schistocerca piceifrons
TGAAGAGTTATTTCCAATATGCGACATTCCCGCTGTCCGTATACATGGGCCGCGACCTGTACCACTGACGAGCGAGAGACGCGATCGCGTTGCTCACTGTACGGCGTCCGATACCGAGCCATCAGCATGTCGGTCCCCATGCGCGTTGCACTCGCACTCGCACTCGCACTCGCAGTCGCAAAAACGTGGCGCAAATATATTACGCGGAAGAGTTATAACAGACCGAGCCCCACTGCATGGGGGAGTCTTTGTCACTAATGTACACAGATGGAACATTTTGGACTGGAACCAGATTACCCGTACACACGGCGCTGATTAGTAATCAATGCAGAGCCATCAAACTACAGAAAATATATACAACTGTCCGTATACATGCTGAAAGAGTCTGCCCACAATGGGAACCACACGTCAGCCAGACACTCTGATCACGCACCACTCTCTGCTTCTAACAGGCGCACATACAATACGTAAGCACCAGCATGGAACAACATCCAGTGCATCCTCTCCGCCACATTACACAATCCACACTATCACAACCAGACCAGGAGGTCCATGCGGAAAATAGAATATCCCACCCTTTCGACATCCACCATTGCGCAGATAAGGCACCAACACCCACACATGTCCTATACAACGGTGCACCCAACATCACAATAGTACCTCCTGTCACAGCGCACAAACAATGACATGAGTCAAAGACACAGGTCTGACACAAGCATAGAATTGGAGCGCCGCCTCTAATAAGCCAAAGGTGCATCCTGACGTGACAAATCTCATCATGTCACAAGCATTCACTTACTATAATCACTATCAACGAACCTGCCGCCCCCGCCCCCGCCCCCCCCCCCCCCCCTACACCTTTCCTTACAACAACGTGTAACCTAACCTAACCTATGTTGTACCTTAACCTAACCTATGTTGTGCCTTAACCTAACCTATGTTGTGCCTTAACCTAACCTATGTTGTGCCTTAACCTAACCTATGTTGTGCCTTAACCTAACCTATGTTGTGCCTTAACCTAACCTATGTTGTGCCTTAACCTAACCTATGTTGTGTCTTAACCTAACCTATGTTGTGTCTTAACCTAACCCATGTTGTACCCTAACCTAACCCATGTTGTCCCCTAACCTAACCCATGTTGTCCCCTAACCTAACCCATGTTGTCCCCTAACCTAACCCATGTTGTCCCCTAACCTAACCCATGTTGTCCCCTAACCTAACCCATGTTGTCCCCTAACCTAACCCATGTTGTCCCCTAACCTAACCCACGTTGTCCCCTAACCTAACCCACGTTGTCCCCTAACCTAACCCACGTTGTCCCCTAACCTAACCCACGTTGTCCCCTAACCTAACCCACGTTGTCCCCTAACCTAACCCACGTTGTCCCCTAACCTAACCCACGTTGTCCCCTAACCTAACCCACGTTGTCCCCTAACCTAACCCACGTTGTCCCCTAACCTAACCCACGTTGTCCCCTAACCTAACCCACGTTGTCCCCTAACCTAACCCACGTTGTCCCCTAACCTAACCCACGTTGTCCCCTAACCTAACCCACGTTGTCCCCTAACCTAACCCACGTTGTCCCCTAACCTAACCCACGTTGTGCCTTAACGTAACCCACGTTGTGCCTTAACGTAACCCACGTTGTGCCTTAACGTAACCCACGTTGTGCCTTAACGTAACCCACGTTGTGCCTTAACGTAACCCACGTTGTGCCTTAACGTAACCCACGTTGTGCCTTAACGTAACCCACGTTGTGCCTTAACGTAACCCACGTTGTGCCTTAACGTAACCCACGTTGTGCCTTAACCTAACCCACGTTGTCCGCTAACGTAACCCACGTTGTCCGCTAACGTAACCCACGTTGTCCGCTAACGTAACCCACGTTGTCCGCTAACGTAACCCACGTTGTCGCCTAAACCTGCTCTGTAATTGTTATACGACTCGTTCAATTAGTGTAGTGTTGCCCACCCGCAACCCTCGCAATATAGTTCGCTACTCGCACTGCCCGCTCCCCTGTGTATCGCTTCATGTTAAACACCTTGCAAGTCTTGCTGACTTTCCACATGCTCCTGCTGTACACTGTAATGTGGATGGCAGCAGGACGTACATGCCGCCCCCCGCCCCACCCCTCCCCACGTCCCCACCTTGCCCCCTGCCTTCGCAAGCTGGTTGGTGAGAAGTTTGCATGTTCAATGCCCTTCGCATGCGACGTACTCAGGCTACGTTGTGGTGCGGCCTGTGTCAACTGTCCGCTGATGTCGTACGCATAAACCACAATCTGTACTGCACATTCGTCCTTATGTACTGAATGATACATCGTGGCACATGTGTGACCGTACAACGACTGCGCCCAAAAACGGCGGACCATACAGTGCAAATATTGTGCACGCAGCTACGTGTCGTCTCCCTATGAGAGCTGGATTGCAGTGTGGTACGCCATAGAGACGTGTGGGAGGAACGGACGCCGTGGATGGCGATCAGCATGAGCTGTCTGTTGATGTATTCGGGCCTAGTCGTCTCTCCTCAAACACCGTGATAGCATGGTGCACCGCGTTCCATATCTGCGACATGCTACAGAGGCCGGTTGACAGTCGTTCGAGCAATGGACATCGCATACGTACGGGGGCCACCTTCCACGTATTGTCTAGGCGTGCACATTTTGTTGCGTGTATGTGGGCAGACGTAGTGTGGCGTGACACCTGACACAGGCATGCAATAATCGTTGAAGTTGCTAATGGCGATGGACGCCTACGTTTTCTGGTGAAGTTACGCAAATGAAGAAATGGTAACCCGTTGTGGTGCGGTTGTTCTCGCTAGGGGTGAATCGGTGATGGCGACGATAGGTTGAGGTACTAACCGGTTGTTCCAGCGATACCCACCATGCCGATGAAACTGAACGGCATCTGGGTGTGAAGCGATACGCGGCGGTGGCTGGGTGGGACCGTCCCCGGCCGGTGAGGGGGCGCCTCCCGGCGTGCTGGCCGCGCGGTGCGTGGGCGCACGCGCTACAGCCGGCTGGTGGGGGCGGCCAGTGGCAGGCGCGCCGGCCGACGGACGCGGCAGGCGTCGCAGCTGCGCGCCGGCGCACCCTGCGCGCGGCGCCGTGCGGCCAAAGTAGGTCCTCGCGGGCCCGGTGCGAAGCGCGGTGGACATCTTCAGTGTGCTGGTCCGATTGAGGACTGTGTGCGTTGAGGATGCGCCGCCGCCCGGCGCTCGGCGCCGCGACGCCGTCTGCTGCTCGGTCGCCCCAGCGGTTCTCGCTGGTGGTTTGTATCGCAGCTGTGCGGATGTGTTGGCGCGTGCGCTGTGCTGGGAGAGTTCGCTTCGGCACCCAAGTGGGGCTTTTGTCCTTCTGTGGCGCTGGCGTTGGAGCTGCCGGTCACCGTAGGTGGCGCGTGTTGTCTCCCGCCGGCAATGCCACGACAGCACGCTCCCGGGCCTCTGTCGGCAGCGGCAAGCTCAGTTGGGAGCACGGGTGGTCGCACCGAAAGCGTCTACTCGCCTAACTCCGGGCGATTGCGCCTCTCTCGAACCCGACCAAGTACTTGGGACGGCGCTGCGCGCCGCCGGGACCTGAGAGGGTTTCGAGGTGTATTGTGCAGGGGAGCTCAGCCTCCTCCTGTTTGCAGAATGATTGAGCGAACGCTTGCGTGTTCGCGCGGGCCCCCGGGACACACTCCCGGGCGGCCGGCTGCTCAGCTCTAGTTGACGCAGCTCCCTGGTTGATCCTGCCAGTAGTCATATGCTTGTCTCAAAGATTAAGCCATGCATGTCTCAGTACAAGCCGCATTAAGGTGAAACCGCGAATGGCTCATTAAATCAGTTATGGTTCCTTAGATCGTACCCACGTTACTTGGATAACTGTGGTAATTCTAGAGCTAATACATGCAAACAGAGTCCCGACCAGAGATGGAAGGGACGCTTTTATTAGATCAAAACCAATCGGTCGGCTCGTCCGGTCCGTTTGCCTTGGTGACTCTGAATAACTTTGGGCTGATCGCACGGTCCTCGTACCGGCGACGCATCTTTCAAATGTCTGCCTTATCAACTGTCGATGGTAGGTTCTGCGCCTACCATGGTTGTAACGGGTAACGGGGAATCAGGGTTCGATTCCGGAGAGGGAGCCTGAGAAACGGCTACCACATCCAAGGAAGGCAGCAGGCGCGCAAATTACCCACTCCCGGCACGGGGAGGTAGTGACGAAAAATAACGATACGGGACTCATCCGAGGCCCCGTAATCGGAATGAGTACACTTTAAATCCTTTAACGAGTATCTATTGGAGGGCAAGTCTGGTGCCAGCAGCCGCGGTAATTCCAGCTCCAATAGCGTATATTAAAGTTGTTGCGGTTAAAAAGCTCGTAGTTGGATTTGTGTCCCACGCTGTTGGTTCACCGCCCGTCGGTGTTTAACTGGCATGTATCGTGGGACGTCCTGCCGGTGGGGCGAGCCGAAGGCGTGCGACCGCCCCGTGCGTGCTCGTGCGTCCCGAGGCGGACCCCGTTGAAATCCTACCAGGGTGCTCTTTATTGAGTGTCTCGGTGGGCCGGCACGTTTACTTTGAACAAATTAGAGTGCTTAAAGCAGGCAAGCCCGCCTGAATACTGTGTGCATGGAATAATGGAATAGGACCTCGGTTCTATTTTGTTGGTTTTCGGAACCCGAGGTAATGATTAATAGGGACAGGCGGGGGCATTCGTATTGCGACGTTAGAGGTGAAATTCTTGGATCGTCGCAAGACGAACAGAAGCGAAAGCATTTGCCAAGTATGTTTTCATTAATCAAGAACGAAAGTTAGAGGTTCGAAGGCGATCAGATACCGCCCTAGTTCTAACCATAAACGATGCCAGCCAGCGATCCGCCGCAGTTCCTCCGATGACTCGGCGGGCAGCCTCCGGGAAACCAAAGCTTTTGGGTTCCGGGGGAAGTATGGTTGCAAAGCTGAAACTTAAAGGAATTGACGGAAGGGCACCACCAGGAGTGGAGCCTGCGGCTTAATTTGACTCAACACGGGAAACCTCACCAGGCCCGGACACCGGAAGGATTGACAGATTGATAGCTCTTTCTTGATTCGGTGGGTGGTGGTGCATGGCCGTTCTTAGTTGGTGGAGCGATTTGTCTGGTTAATTCCGATAACGAACGAGACTCTAGCCTGCTAACTAGTCGCGTGACATCCTTCGTGCTGTCAGCGATTACTTTTCTTCTTAGAGGGACAGGCGGCTTCTAGCCGCACGAGATTGAGCAATAACAGGTCTGTGATGCCCTTAGATGTTCTGGGCCGCACGCGCGCTACACTGAAGGAATCAGCGTGTCTTCCTAGGCCGAAAGGTCGGGGTAACCCGCTGAACCTCCTTCGTGCTAGGGATTGGGGCTTGCAATTGTTCCCCATGAACGAGGAATTCCCAGTAAGCGCGAGTCATAAGCTCGCGTTGATTACGTCCCTGCCCTTTGTACACACCGCCCGTCGCTACTACCGATTGAATGATTTAGTGAGGTCTTCGGACTGGTACGCGGCATTGACTCTGTCGTTGCCGATGCTACCGGAAAGATGACCAAACTTGATCATTTAGAGGAAGTAAAAGTCGTAACAAGGTTTCCGTAGGTGAACCTGCGGAAGGATCATTACCGACTAGACTGCATGTCTTTCGATGTGCGTGTCGTGTCGCGCAACACGCTACCTGTACGGCTCGCCGTAGCCGTGCGCCGCGTGCGGAACCACGCGTGCCTCTCAAAACTAGCGGCAATGTTGTGTGGTACGAGCGCTGAAGCGCTGGAGCGGCTGGCCTGCGGCACCTGGCGCCTGGCGCCGGTTTTGAATGACTTTCGCCCGAGTGCCTGTCCGCTCCGGTGTGGAGCCGTACGACGCCCGTCGGCCGTGAGGCCGTTGGACACAGAACGCTGGAACAGGGGCCGCCACACGCCTCACTCCCGCCTATGCGACCGTCTCGAAAGAGACGGCGGAAACTTGAGAAAAGATCACCCAGGACGGTGGATCACTCGGCTCGTGGGTCGATGAAGAACGCAGCAAATTGCGCGTCGACATGTGAACTGCAGGACACATGAACATCGACGTTTCGAACGCACATTGCGGTCCATGGATTCCGTTCCCGGGCCACGTCTGGCTGAGGGTCGGCTACGTATACTGAAGCGCGCGGCGTTTGCCCCGCTTCGCAGACCTGGGAGTGTCGCGGCCGCCTGTGGGGCCGGCCGCGTCTCCTCAAACGTGCGATGCGCGCCCGTCGCCTGGCGGTTCGCATACCGGTACTTTCTCGGTAGCGTGCACAGCCGGCTGGCGGTGTGGCGTGCGACACCTCGTACAACGACCTCAGAGCAGGCGAGACTACCCGCTGAATTTAAGCATATTACTAAGCGGAGGAAAAGAAACTAACAAGGATTCCCCCAGTAGCGGCGAGCGAACAGGGAAGAGTCCAGCACCGAACCCCGCAGGCTGCCGCCTGTCGTGGCATGTGGTGTTTGGGAGGGTCCACTACCCCGACGCCTCGCGCCGAGCCCAAGTCCAACTTGAATGAGGCCACGGCCCGTAGAGGGTGCCAGGCCCGTAGCGGCCGGTGCGAGCGTCGGCGGGACCTCTCCTTCGAGTCGGGTTGCTTGAGAGTGCAGCTCCAAGTGGGTGGTAAACTCCATCTGAGACTAAATATGACCACGAGACCGATAGCGAACAAGTACCGTGAGGGAAAGTTGAAAAGAACTTTGAAGAGAGAGTTCAAAAGTACGTGAAACCGTTCTGGGGTAAACGTGAGAAGTCCGAAAGGTCGAACGGGTGAGATTCACGCCCATCCGGCCACTGGCCTCCGCCCTCGGCAGATGGGGCCGGCCGCCCGCGCGGAGCAATCCGCGGCGGGGTCGTGTCCGGTTGCCTTTCCACTCGCCGCGGGGTGGGGCCGTTCCGGTGTGCGGTGGGCCGCACTTCTCCCCTAGTAGGACGTCGCGACCCGCTGGGTGCCGGCCTACGGCCCGGGTGCGCAGCCTGTCCTTCCGCGGGCCTCGGTTCGCGTCTGTTGGGCAGAGCCCCGGTGTCCTGGCTGGCTGCCCGGCGGTATATCTGGAGGAGTCGATTCGCCCCTTTGGGCGCTCGGGCTCCCGGCAAGCGCGCGCGGTTCTTCCCGGATGACGGACCTACCTGGCCCGGCCCCGGACCCGCGCCGCTGTTGGCTCGGGATGCTCTCGGGCGGAATAATCGCTCCCGTCAGCGGCGCTTCAGCTTTGGACAATTTCACGACCCGTCTTGAAACACGGACCAAGGAGTCTAACATGTGCGCGAGTCATTGGGCTGTACGAAACCTAAAGGCGTAATGAAAGTGAAGGTCTCGCCTTGCGCGGGCCGAGGGAGGATGGGGCTTCCCCGCCCTTCACGGGGCGGCGGCCTCCGCACTCCCGGGGCGTCTCGTCCTCATTGCGAGGTGAGGCGCACCTAGAGCGTACACGTTGGGACCCGAAAGATGGTGAACTATGCCTGGCCAGGACGAAGTCAGGGGAA
>NW_025729228.1:662500-665000 GCF_021461385.2 Schistocerca piceifrons
TGTAACCTAACCTAACCTATGTTGTACCTTAACCTAACCTATGTTGTGCCTTAACCTAACCTATGTTGTGCCTTAACCTAACCTATGTTGTGCCTTAACCTAACCTATGTTGTGCCTTAACCTAACCTATGTTGTGCCTTAACCTAACCTATGTTGTGCCTTAACCTAACCTATGTTGTGCCTTAACCTAACCTATGTTGTGCCTTAACCTAACCCATGTTGTACCCTAACCTAACCCATGTTGTCCCCTAACCTAACCCATGTTGTCCCCTAACCTAACCCATGTTGTCCCCTAACCTAACCCATGTTGTCCCCTAACCTAACCCATGTTGTCCCCTAACCTAACCCACGTTGTCCCCTAACCTAACCCACGTTGTCCCCTAACCTAACCCACGTTGTCCCCTAACCTAACCCACGTTGTCCCCTAACCTAACCCACGTTGTCCCCTAACCTAACCCACGTTGTCCCCTAACCTAACCCACGTTGTCCCCTAACCTAACCCACGTTGTCCCCTAACCTAACCCACGTTGTCCCCTAACCTAACCCACGTTGTCCCCTAACCTAACCCACGTTGTCCCCTAACCTAACCCACGTTGTCCCCTAACCTAACCCACGTTGTCCCCTAACCTAACCCACGTTGTCCCCTAACCTAACCCACGTTGTCCCCTAACCTAACCCACGTTGTCCCCTAACCTAACCCACGTTGTCCCCTAACCTAACCCACGTTGTCCCCTAACCTAACCCACGTTGTCCCCTAACCTAACCCACGTTGTCCCCTAACCTAACCCACGTTGTGCCTTAACGTAACCCACGTTGTGCCTTAACGTAACCCACGTTGTGCCTTAACGTAACCCACGTTGTGCCTTAACGTAACCCACGTTGTGCCTTAACGTAACCCACGTTGTGCCTTAACGTAACCCACGTTGTGCCTTAACGTAACCCACGTTGTGCCTTAACCTAACCCACGTTGTCCGCTAACGTAACCCACGTTGTCCGCTAACGTAACCCACGTTGTCCGCTAACGTAACCCACGTTGTCCGCTAACGTAACCCACGTTGTCCGCTAACGTAACCCACGTTGTCGCCTAAACCTGCTCTGTAATTGTTATACGACTCGTTCAATTAGTGTAGTGTTGCCCACCCGCAACCCTCGCAATATAGTTCGCTACTCGCACTGCCCGCTCCCCTGTGTATCGCTTCATGTTAAACACCTTGCAAGTCTTGCTGACTTTCCACATGCTCCTGCTGTACACTGTAATGTGGATGGCAGCAGGACGTACATGCCGCCCCCCGCCCCACCCCTCCCCACGTCCCCACCTTGCCCCCTGCCTTCGCAAGCTGGTTGGTGAGAAGTTTGCATGTTCAATGCCCTTCGCATGCGACGTACTCAGGCTACGTTGTGGTGCGGCCTGTGTCAACTGTCCGCTGATGTCGTACGCATAAACCACAATCTGTACTGCACATTCGTCCTTATGTACTGAATGATACATCGTGGCACATGTGTGACCGTACAACGACTGCGCCCAAAAACGGCGGACCATACAGTGCAAATATTGTGCACGCAGCTACGTGTCGTCTCCCTATGAGAGCTGGATTGCAGTGTGGTACGCCATAGAGACGTGTGGGAGGAACGGACGCCGTGGATGGCGATCAGCATGAGCTGTCTGTTGATGTATTCGGGCCTAGTCGTCTCTCCTCAAACACCGTGATAGCATGGTGCACCGCGTTCCATATCTGCGACATGCTACAGAGGCCGGTTGACAGTCGTTCGAGCAATGGACATCGCATACGTACGGGGGCCACCTTCCACGTATTGTCTAGGCGTGCACATTTTGTTGCGTGTATGTGGGCAGACGTAGTGTGGCGTGACACCTGACACAGGCATGCAATAATCGTTGAAGTTGCTAATGGCGATGGACGCCTACGTTTTCTGGTGAAGTTACGCAAATGAAGAAATGGTAACCCGTTGTGGTGCGGTTGTTCTCGCTAGGGGTGAATCGGTGATGGCGACGATAGGTTGAGGTACTAACCGGTTGTTCCAGCGATACCCACCATGCCGATGAAACTGAACGGCATCTGGGTGTGAAGCGATACGCGGCGGTGGCTGGGTGGGACCGTCCCCGGCCGGTGAGGGGGCGCCTCCCGGCGTGCTGGCCGCGCGGTGCGTGGGCGCACGCGCTACAGCCGGCTGGTGGGGGCGGCCAGTGGCAGGCGCGCCGGCCGACGGACGCGGCAGGCGTCGCAGCTGCGCGCCGGCGCACCCTGCGCGCGGCGCCGTGCGGCCAAAGTAGGTCCTCGCGGGCCCGGTGCGAAGCGCGGTGGACATCTTCAGTGTGCTGGTCCGATTGAGGACTGTGTGCGTTGAGGATGCGCCGCCGCCCGGCGCTCGGCGCCGCGACGCCGTCTGCTGCTCGGTCGCCCCAGCGGTTCTCGCTGGTGGTTTGTATCGCAGCTGTGCGGATGTGTTGGCGCGTGCGCTGTGCTGGGAGAGTTCGCTTCGG
>NW_025729228.1:675000-677500 GCF_021461385.2 Schistocerca piceifrons
CGTTGTGCCTTAACGTAACCCACGTTGTGCCTTAACGTAACCCACGTTGTGCCTTAACGTAACCCACGTTGTGCCTTAACGTAACCCACGTTGTGCCTTAACGTAACCCACGTTGTGCCTTAACGTAACCCACGTTGTGCCTTAACGTAACCCACGTTGTGCCTTAACCTAACCCACGTTGTCCGCTAACGTAACCCACGTTGTCCGCTAACGTAACCCACGTTGTCCGCTAACGTAACCCACGTTGTCCGCTAACGTAACCCACGTTGTCCGCTAACGTAACCCACGTTGTCGCCTAAACCTGCTCTGTAATTGTTATACGACTCGTTCAATTAGTGTAGTGTTGCCCACCCGCAACCCTCGCAATATAGTTCGCTACTCGCACTGCCCGCTCCCCTGTGTATCGCTTCATGTTAAACACCTTGCAAGTCTTGCTGACTTTCCACATGCTCCTGCTGTACACTGTAATGTGGATGGCAGCAGGACGTACATGCCGCCCCCCGCCCCACCCCTCCCCACGTCCCCACCTTGCCCCCTGCCTTCGCAAGCTGGTTGGTGAGAAGTTTGCATGTTCAATGCCCTTCGCATGCGACGTACTCAGGCTACGTTGTGGTGCGGCCTGTGTCAACTGTCCGCTGATGTCGTACGCATAAACCACAATCTGTACTGCACATTCGTCCTTATGTACTGAATGATACATCGTGGCACATGTGTGACCGTACAACGACTGCGCCCAAAAACGGCGGACCATACAGTGCAAATATTGTGCACGCAGCTACGTGTCGTCTCCCTATGAGAGCTGGATTGCAGTGTGGTACGCCATAGAGACGTGTGGGAGGAACGGACGCCGTGGATGGCGATCAGCATGAGCTGTCTGTTGATGTATTCGGGCCTAGTCGTCTCTCCTCAAACACCGTGATAGCATGGTGCACCGCGTTCCATATCTGCGACATGCTACAGAGGCCGGTTGACAGTCGTTCGAGCAATGGACATCGCATACGTACGGGGGCCACCTTCCACGTATTGTCTAGGCGTGCACATTTTGTTGCGTGTATGTGGGCAGACGTAGTGTGGCGTGACACCTGACACAGGCATGCAATAATCGTTGAAGTTGCTAATGGCGATGGACGCCTACGTTTTCTGGTGAAGTTACGCAAATGAAGAAATGGTAACCCGTTGTGGTGCGGTTGTTCTCGCTAGGGGTGAATCGGTGATGGCGACGATAGGTTGAGGTACTAACCGGTTGTTCCAGCGATACCCACCATGCCGATGAAACTGAACGGCATCTGGGTGTGAAGCGATACGCGGCGGTGGCTGGGTGGGACCGTCCCCGGCCGGTGAGGGGGCGCCTCCCGGCGTGCTGGCCGCGCGGTGCGTGGGCGCACGCGCTACAGCCGGCTGGTGGGGGCGGCCAGTGGCAGGCGCGCCGGCCGACGGACGCGGCAGGCGTCGCAGCTGCGCGCCGGCGCACCCTGCGCGCGGCGCCGTGCGGCCAAAGTAGGTCCTCGCGGGCCCGGTGCGAAGCGCGGTGGACATCTTCAGTGTGCTGGTCCGATTGAGGACTGTGTGCGTTGAGGATGCGCCGCCGCCCGGCGCTCGGCGCCGCGACGCCGTCTGCTGCTCGGTCGCCCCAGCGGTTCTCGCTGGTGGTTTGTATCGCAGCTGTGCGGATGTGTTGGCGCGTGCGCTGTGCTGGGAGAGTTCGCTTCGGCACCCAAGTGGGGCTTTTGTCCTTCTGTGGCGCTGGCGTTGGAGCTGCCGGTCACCGTAGGTGGCGCGTGTTGTCTCCCGCCGGCAATGCCACGACAGCACGCTCCCGGGCCTCTGTCGGCAGCGGCAAGCTCAGTTGGGAGCACGGGTGGTCGCACCGAAAGCGTCTACTCGCCTAACTCCGGGCGATTGCGCCTCTCTCGAACCCGACCAAGTACTTGGGACGGCGCTGCGCGCCGCCGGGACCTGAGAGGGTTTCGAGGTGTATTGTGCAGGGGAGCTCAGCCTCCTCCTGTTTGCAGAATGATTGAGCGAACGCTTGCGTGTTCGCGCGGGCCCCCGGGACACACTCCCGGGCGGCCGGCTGCTCAGCTCTAGTTGACGCAGCTCCCTGGTTGATCCTGCCAGTAGTCATATGCTTGTCTCAAAGATTAAGCCATGCATGTCTCAGTACAAGCCGCATTAAGGTGAAACCGCGAATGGCTCATTAAATCAGTTATGGTTCCTTAGATCGTACCCACGTTACTTGGATAACTGTGGTAATTCTAGAGCTAATACATGCAAACAGAGTCCCGACCAGAGATGGAAGGGACGCTTTTATTAGATCAAAACCAATCGGTCGGCTCGTCCGGTCCGTTTGCCTTGGTGACTCTGAATAACTTTGGGCTGATCGCACGGTCCTCGTACCGGCGACGCATCTTTCAAATGTCTGCCTTATCAACTGTCGATGGTAGGTTCTGCGCCTACCATGGTTGTAACGGGTAACGGGGAATCAGGGTTCGATTCCGGA
>NW_025729228.1:682500-685000 GCF_021461385.2 Schistocerca piceifrons
ATTTCTGCCCAGTGCTCTGAATGTCAACGTGAAGAAATTCAAGCAAGCGCGGGTAAACGGCGGGAGTAACTATGACTCTCTTAAGGTGGCCAAGTGGCGGCGGTGTGGCTGCATCCGGACTTGGCTTTTCGAAGTGCGGTCTTGATGTAGTCGTGCTGCTGCTGCGAGGTGCCTTCCTTGGGTTATAGTTACAGGGAGAGTGATGCGCAATACATGGGCCTAGCCCTCTTAGCCTCTCCTCTCCTGCGGTCTTCTCCCCTTCTCGTGGGCCCGCTGATTTTCGCAGAGTGGAAGACCGCACCAGGGGCTTGGGGGGGTTACCAGCCCCCCCTCGCACTATCCCTTTTTTAGTTGGGGGCAGTAAGCAGAGAATAAGTGGTGGCCCTTCCGCTGAAGGTGCCACCCCAACTCCCCCAGCACCTAGCCGGCCAACCGGCCGTGCCGAAAATCTTGTAACTTTTGCAGCTGAATACACCTGTAGTGAGTGCCACCGCAGCTTCACCACCAAGAACGGTCTCGGGGTCCATCGCCGCCGCCAACACCTTGCGGCCGCCAACGCGGAGATCGTCACGGAGAGGCATCGCGCGAGGTGGACGGAGGAAGAAGTCCTGTCGCTCGCCAAGGCAGAGGCCGAACTGTTCCTCGAGAGGGACGCCCGGTTCTTCTTTGTAAATCAAGAACTCATCAGGATGTTCCCCGACCGAACGCTTGAGGCAATCAAGTGCCGACGGCGGCAAGCTGCCCACAAGCAGCTTGTCCGCCAATTCATGGAGGCGCTTGAGATCGGTCGGGGGGAAGAGCCGGCGTCCCGCCGGGGAGCAGCGAGCCCGCTGCCTGACGCGGGCGAGGCCGCTGCGCCGCCCGTCGATGCAGCCGAGGACTTCGCGGCCGACACCACCGGGCCGCCGCCGGAGGGGCCGACTGACGCCGCCATCTGGGAGCATCTGGCGGGGCTACCCGCTTCCGCCCAGCGTTTCTCTGCCCTGGATCGTGTCATAGGTCTGGGGCGGGGCACGCCGCCCGATGTCATCCTGGGCATGCTCCCGGATGCCCTTGCGTCGGTCGGGTCCAGAGGGGAGAGATCGATCACCAGGACACAGCGGCCGCGCCAACCATCGAAGCGGCCGCCTGCCGCGCCGCCGACGCAGAAGCGCAAGCGGCGCCGCTGGGAGTACGCGAGAACGCAGGATGCCTTCCGACGGTCGCGTGCACGTTGCGTGCGCGGCCTCTTGGATGGCACCCTGCTCCAGCCGCCACCTGCCATCCCTGGTCTGCTGGACTTCTGGGCGGACCTCTTCACCAAGAAGCCCATCTCCACCGCGGGCTTCATTCGTGACCGCCTCCTCCCGCACTCAGAGCCTGTCGCTCTCGAGTGCATATGGGGGCCGGTCACACATGAGGAGGTCGCCGCCGCGTTGCCGCCCAGGGGATCAGCAGCCGGGCCGGACGGCCTTACCCCAGCGGAGTTGCGGCGCCTGCCGCACGAAGTCCTGGTGAAAGTGATGAATCTCTTCCTTCTGGCCCGCGCCCTTCCGGAACGCCTGCTTCGCGCGCGGACGTCCCTTCTCCCGAAAACGGCTGCACCAACATCCCCCGCTGACTTTCGCCCCATTACGGTCTGCTCGGTGTTGGCGCGGACCTTTCACAAGGTTCTCGCGTCACGCCTGATGCGCGCATGTGCTGTGGACGAACGTCAGCGGGCATTCATCCCTCGGGATGGGATGTTGGAAAATACCTTCATCTTGGACACTGCTCTCACCGACGCAGTTCGCTCCTGCCGCTCTGTCTTTGTGGCATCGATCGACGTATCTAAGGCATTCGATTCGGTAGATCATGCTGCCCTTCGCCCCGTGCTGAAGGCGCATGGCCTGCCGGATTGCTTTGTCGAGTATGTCGAGCGGTGCTACGAGGGCAGCACGACAGTGATAGCGGACGGCGCCGGCGTGGGCGTGTCTGTGCAGCCAGCACGGGGCGTTCGCCAGGGCGATCCCCTCTCCCCCCTCCTGTTCAACTTTGCGGTGGACTACGTTTTAGGCCAACTGCCCTCCCACATCGGAGCTCGGATCCTCGGTCGCAGAGTCAACGCTGCGGCCTTTGCAGATGACGTCTTGCTGTTTGCAGCGACCCCGAGGGGCTTGCAGTCCCTCATCGACGCAGCTACCGCAGCCCTCGCCCACCTGGGGCTGCAGATCAACGCCCGGAAGTGTTTCACCCTCGCCTTAGTCGCGTCAGGGCGCGAGAAGAAGGTGAAGGTGGACAGCAATGTCACCTTCACAGCAGGCAATACCACCATGCCTGCCCTGCGTGTGGGTGAAACCTTCCGGTACCTGGGGCTGCAATTTTCCACGGCGGGTCGCTGTGTCTTCAATCCACGTAGCCACCTGGTGGAGCAGCTTGACGTCATCTCCCGAGCTCCGCTGAAGCCGCAACAGCGCCTCCACGCTCTCACCAACGTACTTCTCCCTGGCCTGTACCACGGGCTGGCCCTCAGCCGCACCCG
>NW_025729228.1:690000-692500 GCF_021461385.2 Schistocerca piceifrons
ATGTTGTGCCTTAACCTAACCCATGTTGTGCCTTAACCTAACCCATGTTGTGCCTTAACCTAACCCATGTTGTGCCTTAACCTAACCCATGTTGTGCCTTAACCTAACCCATGTTGTGCCTTAACCTAACCCATGTTGTGCCTTAACCTAACCCATGTTGTGCCTTAACCTAACCCATGTTGTGCCTTAACCTAACCCATGTTGTGCCTTAACCTAACCCATGTTGTGCCTTAACCTAACCCATGTTGTGCCTTAACCTAACCCATGTCGTGCCTTAACCTAACCCATGTCGTGCCTTAACCTAACCCATGTCGTGCCTTAACCTAACCCATGTCGTGCCTTAACCTAACCCATGTCGTGCCTTAACCTAACCCATGTCGTGCCTTAACCTAACCCATGTCGTGCCTTAACCTAACCCATGTCGTGCCTTAACCTAACCCATGTCGTGCCTTAACCTAACCCATGTCGTGCCTTAACCTAACCCATGTCGTGCCTTAACCTAACCCATGTCGTGCCTTAACCTAACCCATGTCGTGCCTTAACCTAACCCATGTCGTGCCTTAACCTAACCCATGTCGTGCCTTAACCTAACCCATGTCGTGCCTTAACCTAACCCATGTCGTGCCTTAACCTAACCCACGTTGTGCCTTAACCTAACCCACGTTGTGCCTTAACCTAACCCACGTTGTGCCCTAACGTAACCCACGTTGTCCCCTAACGTAACCCACGTTGTCGCCTAACGTAACCCACGTTGTCGCCTAAACCTGCTCTGTAATTGTTATACGACTCGTTCAATTAGTGTAGTGTTGCCCACCCGCAACCCTCGCAATATAGTTCGCTACTCGCACTCCCCGCTCCCCTGTGTATCGCTTCATGTTAAACACCTTGCAAGTCTTGCTCACTTTCCACATGCTCCTGTTGTACACTGTAATGTGGATGGCAGCAGGACGTACATGCCGCCCCTCCCCACGTCCCCACCTTGCCCCCTGCCTTCGCAAGCTGGTTGGTGAGAACTTTGCATGTTCAATGCCCTCCGCATGCGACGTACTCAGGCTACGTTGTGGTGCGGCCTGTGTCAACTGTCCGCTAATGTCGTACGCGTAAACCACAATCTGTACTGCACATTCGTCCTTATGTACTGAATGATACATCGTGGCACATGTGTGACCGTACAACGACTGCGCCCAAAAACGGCGGACCATACAGTGCAAATATTGTGCACGCAGCTACGTGTCGTCTCCCTATGAGAGCTGGATTGCAGTGTGGTACGCCATAGAGACGTGTGGGAGGAACGGACGCCGTGGATGGCGATCAGCATGAGCTGTCTGTTGATGTATTCGGACCTAGTCGTCTCTCCTCACACACCGTGATGGCATGGTGCACCGCGTTCCATATCTGCGACATGCTACAGAGGCCGGTTGACAGTCGTTCGAGCAATGGACATCGCATACGTACGGGGGCCACCTTCCACGTATTGTCTAGGCGTGCACATTTTGTTGCGTGTATGTGGGCAGACGTAGTGTGGCGTGACACCTGACACAGGCATGCAATAATCGTGGAAGTTGCAAATGGCGATGGACGCCTGCGTTTTCTGGTGAAGTTACGCAAATGAACAAATGGTAACCTGTTGTGGTGCGGTTGTTCTCGCTAGGGGTGAATCGGTGATGGCGACGATAGGTTGAGGTACTAACCGGTTGTTCCAGCGATACCCACCATGCCGACGAAACTGAACGGCATCTGGGTGTGAAGCGATACGCGGCGGTGGCTGGGTGGGACCGTCCCCGGCCGGTGAGGGGGCGCCTCCCGGCGTGCTGGCCGCGCGGTGCGTGGGCGCACGCGCTACAGCCGGCTGGTGGGGGCGGCCAGTGGCAGGCGCGCCGGCCGACGGACGCGGCAGGCGTCGCAGCTGCGCGCCGGCGCACCCTGCGCGCGGCGCCGTGCGGCCAAAGTAGGTCCTCGCGGGCCCGGTGCGAAGCGCGGTGGACATCTTCAGTGTGCTGGTCCGATTGAGGACTGTGTGCGTTGAGGATGCGCCGCCGCCCGGCGCTCGGCGCCGCGACGCCGTCTGCTGCTCGGTCGCCCCAGCGGTTCTCGCTGGTGGTTTGTATCGCAGCTGTGCGGATGTGTTGGCGCGTGCGCTGTGCTGGGAGAGTTCGCTTCGGCACCCAAGTGGGGCTTTTGTCCTTCTGTGGCGCTGGCGTTGGAGCTGCCGGTCACCGTAGGTGGCGCGTGTTGTCTCCCGCCGGCAATGCCACGACAGCACGCTCCCGGGCCTCTGTCGGCAGCGGCAAGCTCAGTTGGGAGCACGGGTGGTCGCACCGAAAGCGTCTACTCGCCTAACTCCGGGCGATTGCGCCTCTCTCGAACCCGACCAAGTACTTGGGACGGCGCTGCGCGCCGCCGGGACCTGAGAGGGTTTCGAGGTGTATTGTGCAGGGGAGCTCAGCCTCCTCCTGTTTGCAGAATGATTGAGCGGACGCTTGCGTGTTCGCGCGGGCCC
>NW_025729228.1:700000-705000 GCF_021461385.2 Schistocerca piceifrons
TAGACATAGCACACTGCCACCTACAGGGATCCGACGGAACTACGCCACCCATGCCGGCAAAACAGTATCGCCATCTATGAAAATAGGGCGACACCACATGCAATACCGCCATCTATGCGCATCTGACAACACTACGTCCGCACCACAAAACATACCGCCATCTGTAGGTCTCCCGCAACATGACCTCCTCCAACGACGATACCGCCATCTATGCGACGCCAAGCCGATTAAGACAGCGATGGCGCCACAGTGCCCGCCTTTCGACGCCACCCACAAAGCCTGCAGCCTCTGTCGACCATAGCACCCAATCTCCAGTGGCTCTGCCGCACGAAGCCGTGGACCGGCAATGACTCCACCCGCACCCGTTCGTGCACCACCCCAACCGCCAAACGCGCACCTCCAGCGGATGAACGGCGGACGTTTCCCGCACTCGTAAAGTGCAATCCACCCCTATAACGTGCGTTTCATGAAGAGTTATTGCCAATATGCGACATTCCCGCTGTCCCTATACATGAGCCGCGACCTGTACCACTTACGAGCGAGAGACGCGATCGCGTTGCTCACTGTACGGCGTCCGATACCGAGCCATCAGCATGTCGGTCCCCATGCGCGTTGCACTCGCACTCGCAGTCGCAAAAACGTGGGGCAAATATATTACGCGGAAGAGTTATAACAGACCGAGCCCCACTGCATGAGGGGAGTCTTTGTCACTAATGTACACAGATGGAACATTTTGGACTGGAACCAGATTACCCGTACACACGGCGCTGATTAGTAATCAATGCAGAGCCATCAAACTACAGAATATATATACAACTGTCCGTATACATGCTGAAAGAGTCTGCCCACAATGGGAACCACACGTCAGCCAGCCACTCTGATCACGCACCACTCTCTGCTTCTAACGGGCGCACATACAATATGTAAGCACCAGCATGGAACAACATCCAGTGCATCCTCTCCGCCACATTACACAATCCACACTATCACAACCAGACCAGGAGGTCCATGCGGAAAATACAATATCCCACCCTTTCGACATCCACCATTGCGCAGATCAGGCACCAACACCCACACATGTCCTATACAACGGTGCACCCAACATCACAATAGTACCTCCTGTCACAGCGCACAAACAATGACATGAGTCAAAGACACAGGTCTGACACAAGCATAGAATTGGAGCGCCGCCTCTAATAAGCCAAAGGTGCATCCTGACGTGACAAATCTGATCATGTCACAAGCATTCACTTACTATAATCACTATCAACGAACCTGCCGCCCCCGCCCCCCCCTACACCTTTCCTTACAACAACGTGTAACCTAACCTAACCTAACCTATGTTGTAACTTAACCTAACCTATGTTGTACCTTAACCTAACCTATGTTGTACCTTAACCTAACCTATGTTGTGCCTTAACCTAACCTATGTTGTGCCTTAACCTAACCTATGTTGTGCCTTAACCTAACCTATGTTGTGCCTTAACCTAACCTATGTTGTGCCTTAACCTAACCTATGTTGTGCCTTAACCTAACCTATGTTGTGCCTTAACCTAACCTATGTTGTGCCTTAACCTAACCTATGTTGTGCCTTAACCTAACCTATGTTGTGCCTTAACCTAACCTATGTTGTGCCTTAACCTAACCTATGTTGTGCCTTAACCTAACCCATGTTGTGCCTTAAGCTAACCCATGTTGTGCCTTAACCTAACCCATGTTGTGCCTTAACCTAACCCATGTTGTGCCTTAACCTAACCCATGTTGTGCCTTAACCTAACCCATGTTGTGCCTTAACCTAACCCATGTTGTGCCTTAACCTAACCCATGTTGTGCCTTAACCTAACCCATGTTGTGCCTTAACCTAACCCATGTTGTGCCTTAACCTAACCCATGTTGTGCCTTAACCTAACCCATGTTGTGCCTTAACCTAACCCATGTTGTGCCTTAACCTAACCCATGTTGTGCCTTAACCTAACCCATGTTGTGCCTTAACCTAACCCATGTTGTGCCTTAACCTAACCCATGTCGTGCCTTAACCTAACCCATGTCGTGCCTTAACCTAACCCATGTCGTGCCTTAACCTAACCCATGTCGTGCCTTAACCTAACCCATGTCGTGCCTTAACCTAACCCATGTCGTGCCTTAACCTAACCCACGTCGTGCCTTAACCTAACCCACGTCGTGCCTTAACCTAACCCACGTCGTGCCTTAACCTAACCCACGTCGTGCCTTAACCTAACCCACGTCGTGCCTTAACCTAACCCACGTCGTGCCTTAACCTAACCCACGTCGTGCCTTAACCTAACCCACGTTGTGCCTTAACCTAACCCACGTTGTGCCCTAACGTAACCCACGTTGTCCCCTAACGTAACCCACGTTGTCGCCTAACGTAACCCACGTTGTCGCCTAAACCTGCTCTGTAATTGTTATACGACTCGTTCAATTAGTGTAGTGTTGCCCACCCGCAACCCTCGCAATATAGTTCGCTACTCGCACTCCCCGCTCCCCTGTGTATCGCTTCATGTTAAACACCTTGCAAGTCTTGCTCACTTTCCACATGCTCCTGCTGTACACTGTAATGTGGATGGCAGCAGGACGTACATGCCGCCCCTCCCCACGTCCCCACCTTGCCCCCTGCCTTCGCAAGCTGGTTGGTGAGAACTTTGCATGTTCAATGCCCTCCGCATGCGACGTACTCAGGCTACGTTGTGGTGCGGCCTGTGTCAACTGTCCGCTAATGTCGTACGCGTAAACCACAATCTGTACTGCACATTCGTCCTTATGTACTGAATGATACATCGTGGCACATGTGTGACCGTACAACGACTGCGCCCAAAAACGGCGGACCATACAGTGCAAATATTGTGCACGCAGCTACGTGTCGTCTCCCTATGAGAGCTGGATTGCAGTGTGGTACGCCATAGAGACGTGTGGGAGGAACGGACGCCGTGGATGGCGATCAGCATGAGCTGTCTGTTGATGTATTCGGACCTAGTCGTCTCTCCTCACACACCGTGATGGCATGGTGCACCGCGTTCCATATCTGCGACATGCTACAGAGGCCGGTTGACAGTCGTTCGAGCAATGGACATCGCATACGTACGGGGGCCACCTTCCACGTATTGTCTAGGCGTGCACATTTTGTTGCGTGTATGTGGGCAGACGTAGTGTGGCGTGACACCTGACACAGGCATGCAATAATCGTGGAAGTTGCAAATGGCGATGGACGCCTGCGTTTTCTGGTGAAGTTACGCAAATGAACAAATGGTAACCTGTTGTGGTGCGGTTGTTCTCGCTAGGGGTGAATCGGTGATGGCGACGATAGGTTGAGGTACTAACCGGTTGTTCCAGCGATACCCACCATGCCGACGAAACTGAACGGCATCTGGGTGTGAAGCGATACGCGGCGGTGGCTGGGTGGGACCGTCCCCGGCCGGTGAGGGGGCGCCTCCCGGCGTGCTGGCCGCGCGGTGCGTGGGCGCACGCGCTACAGCCGGCTGGTGGGGGCGGCCAGTGGCAGGCGCGCCGGCCGACGGACGCGGCAGGCGTCGCAGCTGCGCGCCGGCGCACCCTGCGCGCGGCGCCGTGCGGCCAAAGTAGGTCCTCGCGGGCCCGGTGCGAAGCGCGGTGGACATCTTCAGTGTGCTGGTCCGATTGAGGACTGTGTGCGTTGAGGATGCGCCGCCGCCCGGCGCTCGGCGCCGCGACGCCGTCTGCTGCTCGGTCGCCCCAGCGGTTCTCGCTGGTGGTTTGTATCGCAGCTGTGCGGATGTGTTGGCGCGTGCGCTGTGCTGGGAGAGTTCGCTTCGGCACCCAAGTGGGGCTTTTGTCCTTCTGTGGCGCTGGCGTTGGAGCTGCCGGTCACCGTAGGTGGCGCGTGTTGTCTCCCGCCGGCAATGCCACGACAGCACGCTCCCGGGCCTCTGTCGGCAGCGGCAAGCTCAGTTGGGAGCACGGGTGGTCGCACCGAAAGCGTCTACTCGCCTAACTCCGGGCGATTGCGCCTCTCTCGAACCCGACCAAGTACTTGGGACGGCGCTGCGCGCCGCCGGGACCTGAGAGGGTTTCGAGGTGTATTGTGCAGGGGAGCTCAGCCTCCTCCTGTTTGCAGAATGATTGAGCGGACGCTTGCGTGTTCGCGCGGGCCCCCGGGACACACTCCCGGGCGGCCGGCTGCTCAGCTCTAGTTGACGCAGCTCCCTGGTTGATCCTGCCAGTAGTCATATGCTTGTCTCAAAGATTAAGCCATGCATGTCTCAGTACAAGCCGCATTAAGGTGAAACCGCGAATGGCTCATTAAATCAGTTATGGTTCCTTAGATCGTACCCACGTTACTTGGATAACTGTGGTAATTCTAGAGCTAATACATGCAAACAGAGTCCCGACCAGAGATGGAAGGGACGCTTTTATTAGATCAAAACCAATCGGTCGGCTCGTCCGGTCCGTTTGCCTTGGTGACTCTGAATAACTTTGGGCTGATCGCACGGTCCTCGTACCGGCGACGCATCTTTCAAATGTCTGCCTTATCAACTGTCGATGGTAGGTTCTGCGCCTACCATGGTTGTAACGGGTAACGGGGAATCAGGGTTCGATTCCGGAGAGGGAGCCTGAGAAACGGCTACCACATCCAAGGAAGGCAGCAGGCGCGCAAATTACCCACTCCCGGCACGGGGAGGTAGTGACGAAAAATAACGATACGGGACTCATCCGAGGCCCCGTAATCGGAATGAGTACACTTTAAATCCTTTAACGAGTATCTATTGGAGGGCAAGTCTGGTGCCAGCAGCCGCGGTAATTCCAGCTCCAATAGCGTATATTAAAGTTGTTGCGGTTAAAAAGCTCGTAGTTGGATTTGTGTCCCACGCTGTTGGTTCACCGCCCGTCGGTGTTTAACTGGCATGTATCGTGGGACGTCCTGCCGGTGGGGCGAGCCGAAGGCGTGCGACCGCCCCGTGCGTGCTCGTGCGTCCCGAGGCGGACCCCGTTGAAATCCTACCAGG
>NW_025729228.1:707500-710000 GCF_021461385.2 Schistocerca piceifrons
TGGGCAGAGCCCCGGTGTCCTGGCTGGCTGCCCGGCGGTATATCTGGAGGAGTCGATTCGCCCCTTTGGGCGCTCGGGCTCCCGGCAAGCGCGCGCGGTTCTTCCCGGATGACGGACCTACCTGGCCCGGCCCCGGACCCGCGCCGCTGTTGGCTCGGGATGCTCTCGGGCGGAATAATCGCTCCCGTCAGCGGCGCTTCAGCTTTGGACAATTTCACGACCCGTCTTGAAACACGGACCAAGGAGTCTAACATGTGCGCGAGTCATTGGGCTGTACGAAACCTAAAGGCGTAATGAAAGTGAAGGTCTCGCCTTGCGCGGGCCGAGGGAGGATGGGGCTTCCCCGCCCTTCACGGGGCGGCGGCCTCCGCACTCCCGGGGCGTCTCGTCCTCATTGCGAGGTGAGGCGCACCTAGAGCGTACACGTTGGGACCCGAAAGATGGTGAACTATGCCTGGCCAGGACGAAGTCAGGGGAAACCCTGATGGAGGTCCGTAGCGATTCTGACGTGCAAATCGATCGTCGGAGCTGGGTATAGGGGCGAAAGACTAATCGAACCATCTAGTAGCTGGTTCCCTCCGAAGTTTCCCTCAGGATAGCTGGTGCTCGTACGAGTCTCATCCGGTAAAGCGAATGATTAGAGGCCTTGGGGCCGAAACGACCTCAACCTATTCTCAAACTTTAAATGGGTGAGATCTCCGGCTTGCTTGATATGCTGAAGCCGCGAGCAAACGACTCGGATCGGAGTGCCAAGTGGGCCACTTTTGGTAAGCAGAACTGGCGCTGTGGGATGAACCAAACGCCGAGTTAAGGCGCCCGAATCGACGCTCATGGGAAACCATGAAAGGCGTTGGTTGCTTAAGACAGCAGGACGGTGGCCATGGAAGTCGGAATCCGCTAAGGAGTGTGTAACAACTCACCTGCCGAAGCAACTAGCCCTGAAAATGGATGGCGCTGAAGCGTCGTGCCTATACTCGGCCGTCAGTCTGGCAGTCATGGCCGGTCCTTGCGGCCGGCCGCGAAGCCCTGACGAGTAGGAGGGTCGCGGCGGTGGGCGCAGAAGGGTCTGGGCGTGAGCCTGCCTGGAGCCGCCGTCGGTGCAGATCTTGGTGGTAGTAGCAAATACTCCAGCGAGGCCCTGGAGGGCTGACGCGGAGAAGGGTTTCGTGTGAACAGCCGTTGCACACGAGTCAGTCGATCCTAAGCCCTAGGAGAAATCCGATGTTGATGGGGGCCGTCATAGCATGATGCGCTTTGTGCTGGCCCCCGTTGGGCGAAAGGGAATCCGGTTCCTATTCCGGAACCCGGCAGCGGAACCGATACAAGTCGGGACCCTCTTTTAGAGATGCTCGTCGGGGTAACCCAAAAGGACCCGGAGACGCCGTCGGGAGATCGGGGAAGAGTTTTCTTTTCTGCATGAGCGTTCGAGTTCCCTGGAATCCTCTAGCAGGGAGATAGGGTTTGGAACGCGAAGAGCACCGCAGTTGCGGCGGTGTCCCGATCTTCCCCTCGGACCTTGAAAATCCGGGAGAGGGCCACGTGGAGGTGTCGCGCCGGTTCGTACCCATATCCGCAGCAGGTCTCCAAGGTGAAGAGCCTCTAGTCGATAGAATAATGTAGGTAAGGGAAGTCGGCAAATTGGATCCGTAACTTCGGGATAAGGATTGGCTCTGAGGATCGGGGCGTGTCGGGCTTGGTCGGGAAGTGGGTCAGCGCTAACGTGCCGGGCCTGGGCGAGGTGAGTGCCGTAGGGGTGCCGGTAAGTGCGGGCGTTTAGCGCGGGCGTGGTCTGCTCTCGCCGTTGGTCGGCCTCGTGCTGGTCGGCGGTGCAGGATGCGCGCGCCTGCGCGGCGTTCGCGCCCCGGTGCTTCAACCTGCGTGCAGGATCCGAGCTCGGTCCCGTGCCTTGGCCTCCCACGGATCTTCCTTGCTGCGAGGCCGCGTCCGCCTTAGCGTGCTCCTCCGGGGGCGCGCGGGTGCGCGGATTCTCTTCGGCCGCCATTCAACGATCAACTCAGAACTGGCACGGACTGGGGGAATCCGACTGTCTAATTAAAACAAAGCATTGCGATGGCCCTAGCGGGTGTTGACGCAATGTGATTTCTGCCCAGTGCTCTGAATGTCAACGTGAAGAAATTCAAGCAAGCGCGGGTAAACGGCGGGAGTAACTATGGGGGCCGGTCACACGTGAGGAGGTCGCTGCTGCCTTGCCGCCCAGGGGATCGGCAGCCGGGCCGGACGGCCTGACTCCAGCGGAGCTGCGGCGCCTGCCGCATGAAGTCCTGGTGAAACTCTTGAACCTCTTCCTCCTGGCCCGCGCCCTTCCCGAGCGTCTGCTTCGCGCCCGGACGTCACTTCTCCCCAGAACGGCTGCACCAACATCCCCCGCTGACTTTCGCCCCATTACGGTCTGCTCGGTGTTGGCGCGGACCTTTCACAAGGTTCTCGCGTCACGCCTGATGCGTGCATGTGCTGTGGACGAACGTCAGCGGGCATTCAT
>NW_025729228.1:715000-725000 GCF_021461385.2 Schistocerca piceifrons
AATATGTAAGCACCAGCATGGAACAACATCCAGTGCATCCTCTCCGCCACATTACACAATCCACACTATCACAACCAGACCAGGAGGTCCATGCGGAAAATACAATATCCCACCCTTTCGACATCCACCATTGCGCAGATCAGGCACCAACACCCACACATGTCCTATACAACGGTGCACCCAACATCACAATAGTACCTCCTGTCACAGCGCACAAACAATGACATGAGTCAAAGACACAGGTCTGACACAAGCATAGAATTGGAGCGCCGCCTCTAATAAGCCAAAGGTGCATCCTGACGTGACAAATCTGATCATGTCACAAGCATTCACTTACTATAATCACTATCAACGAACCTGCCGCCCCCGCCCCCCCCTACACCTTTCCTTACAACAACGTGTAACCTAACCTAACCTAACCTATGTTGTACCTTAACCTAACCTATGTTGTACCTTAACCTAACCTATGTTGTACCTTAACCTAACCTATGTTGTACCTTAACCTAACCTATGTTGTGCCTTAACCTAACCTATGTTGTGCCTTAACCTAACCTATGTTGTGCCTTAACCTAACCTATGTTGTGCCTTAACCTAACCTATGTTGTGCCTTAACCTAACCTATGTTGTGCCTTAACCTAACCTATGTTGTGCCTTAACCTAACCTATGTTGTGCCTTAACCTAACCTATGTTGTGCCTTAACCTAACCTATGTTGTGCCTTAACCTAACCTATGTTGTGCCTTAACCTAACCTATGTTGTGCCTTAACCTAACCTATGTTGTGCCTTAACCTAACCTATGTTGTGCCTTAACCTAACCTATGTTGTGCCTTAACCTAACCTATGTTGTGCCTTAACCTAACCTATGTTGTGCCTTAACCTAACCTATGTTGTGCCTTAACCTAACCTATGTTGTGCCTTAACCTAACCCATGTTGTGCCTTAACCTAACCCATGTTGTGCCTTAACCTAACCCATGTTGTGCCTTAACCTAACCCATGTTGTGCCTTAACCTAACCCATGTTGTGCCTTAACCTAACCCATGTTGTGCCTTAACCTAACCCATGTTGTGCCTTAACCTAACCCATGTTGTGCCTTAACCTAACCCATGTTGTGCCTTAACCTAACCCATGTTGTGCCTTAACCTAACCCATGTTGTGCCTTAACCTAACCCATGTTGTGCCTTAACCTAACCCATGTTGTGCCTTAACCTAACCCATGTTGTGCCTTAACCTAACCCATGTTGTGCCTTAACCTAACCCATGTTGTGCCTTAACCTAACCCATGTTGTGCCTTAACCTAACCCATGTTGTGCCTTAACCTAACCCATGTTGTGCCTTAACCTAACCCATGTTGTGCCTTAACCTAACCCATGTTGTGCCTTAACCTAACCCATGTTGTGCCTTAACCTAACCCATGTTGTGCCTTAACCTAACCCATGTTGTGCCTTAACCTAACCCATGTCGTGCCTTAACCTAACCCATGTCGTGCCTTAACCTAACCCACGTCGTGCCTTAACCTAACCCACGTTGTGCCTTAACCTAACCCACGTTGTGCCTTAACCTAACCCACGTTGTGCCCTAACGTAACCCACGTTGTCCCCTAACGTAACCCACGTTGTCGCCTAACGTAACCCACGTTGTCGCCTAAACCTGCTCTGTAATTGTTATACGACTCGTTCAATTAGTGTAGTGTTGCCCACCCGCAACCCTCGCAATATAGTTCGCTACTCGCACTCCCCGCTCCCCTGTGTATCGCTTCATGTTAAACACCTTGCAAGTCTTGCTCACTTTCCACATGCTCCTGCTGTACACTGTAATGTGGATGGCAGCAGGACGTACATGCCGCCCCTCCCCACGTCCCCACCTTGCCCCCTGCCTTCGCAAGCTGGTTGGTGAGAACTTTGCATGTTCAATGCCCTCCGCATGCGACGTACTCAGGCTACGTTGTGGTGCGGCCTGTGTCAACTGTCCGTGTGGTGTCACCGCCAGACACCACACTTGCTAGGTGGTAGCTTAAATCGGCCGCGGTCCATGTAGTACATGTCGGACCCGCGTGTCGCCACTGTGATCGCAGACCTAGCGCCACCACCTAGGCAGGTCTCGTGATACGAGAGTGGACTCGACCCCCAGTTGTACGAGAACCAAGCTACCGCCCAGTTGTACGCGAACCTAGCTATCGCCCAGTTGTATGAAGCCTTTCTCTCTCATTAGCCGAGAGACAGAATAGCCATCAGAAGTTAATGGCTACGAACTAGCAAGGAGCCAATTGTATCAGTGCCTATAGCTTACTAGTATTCAAGAGCGATGTATTCCAAGGAATAAAGAAAAGATAAGTAAAAAGCATCTACATACTTTTCTTCTTATTCATTCATAAGTTCTCATGTTCCAGACTTCACGCCCGTCTGCTTATTGCCGTTCGTGCACTATCGGCCACAGCATTAAAATAGCGTGCCTTTCTTTTGGCTACTACCGTGTGGCGTAACAGTCTTGTTACGTCACTACAGATTGGCGACGAGTAAAAACTTCTTTCTGATTGCTTACATTTAATTGTGTCATGGCTTCGCCACATTCTCCAGATGTACTGTCCGAATTTTATCGCTTGCAGACTCAGCAGACGCAGGCGTTACTGGATGCCCTTGGACAGCTCGTCCAGGGTCAACGTACCATTCAAACCGATGCGGCCGCCGCCGCTTCTTCGCTACCGCTGCCACTGAACGCTGTTGCACCTCCCTTTCGACCATACGTGGCAGCCGATGAGACCTGGCAAGAGTGGTCTCGCCAGTTCCACTTTCATCTAGAAGCCTACAGAATTCAAGGTAAAGAGCGGCAGCCGTTTTTGCTTTCTTGTGTCGGTGTGTCCACATACCGTGTGATAGTGAAATTGTTTCCCCGACGCGACGTAGCAACTTTGTCATACGAGGAAATTTTGTCTGCCTTAGATGCCTATTTCAAAGAAACAGTTAATGTGGTTGCAAAACGGTATACGTTTTTTCGTACAAAACGTACGGCCGGTCAAACTAATAGGGAGTGGGTAGCAACATTGCAAGGACTTACTAGGGACTGTGCCTTTGAATGTGACTGTGGTCTTTCTTATTCAGATACAATGGTGCGTGATGCAATTGCACAGAACGTTTCTGATGTTCGCATACGGGAGCAAATTTTGAAACTAGTTAATCCCTCCCTTCAACAAGTGATAGACATATTGGATAGACAGGACACACTGGACTGTGCTCAGGAATCTTTTGAAACTTCGCCAGCCGTGTGTAACATTAACCGGCCCGCTGGACGCGCTGTGCGACCCGGTAACCGGGCCTCGCGAACGGCGACACAGCGACCGCCGCGTGCTACGCCAGGTGTGCCGCGCCGGCACACAAATGCAGTGAAATCATGCCCGCGGTGTGCTACTAGACATTCGCGTGAACATTGCCCGTCACGCCAAGCTATTTGCTTTTTCTGCAATAAGAAAGGACATGTTCAAAGTGTTTGCCAGAAAAAGCTCAGATCAGACAATCACACGCATTCCAGGCCCTTTGCTTCGCGCCGGAATCGAACCAAGGACACTCAGGCTCGTGGACCTTCGCCTATGGACATTCATGTCGTTAATTCCACTTCGTCCAGTGACACTTTCTCTAACAGTGACTGTGATCGTCCCACAAAAACTGTGCGTCGACGTCGCCGGAAATCACGTCAATTAGCAAGTGATTCTGTACCAGTGTCTGTTCCAATTGCACAAAACAGTCGCTCTTGTCGTCAGCAGGACAATAAACTTTTTGTGGACTTAGACTTTGACGGCAAAGTGATACCATTCCAGCTCGATACCGGAGCTGCAGTTTCATTGCTCAATCACGACACATACAAACAACTGGGCGCACCTCCGTTGCGTGCCGCAAATGTTAAGCTAACTACATATTCCGGACAGAAAATTCCTGTGTTAGGACAGTGCAGCCTTCTTGCAACATTCAAGGGACAAACAAAACTTGTGTCATTTTACGTTCTTCGTTCTTCTTCTGCAGTGAACTTATTTGGTCTAGATTTATTTAAGTTGTTTAACATGTCTATTGTAAATCAGGTCCTATCAGTGAATCAGACTGTGCCTACAGACAGTGTTTCTCGGCTGTGTGACGAATTTGCAGACATTTTTGCACCGGGCTTAGGTTGCGCTAAAAACTATGAAGCACATTTAGAACTGAAGGTAAACGCGCAACCGAAATTTTTCAGGGCGCGCAATGTTCCCCACGCATTGCGTGATGAGGTCGCAAAAACGTTACACGATCTCGAATCACAGGGTGTAATTGAACGTGTGCAAGCTTCTCTCTGGGCCTCACCCTTAGTAATTTTGCCAAAACCTTCCGGAAAATTGAGACTTTGCGTGGACTTCAAGGCCACAGTGAATCCACAGCTAGTGACTGCTACTTTTCCTTTGCCCCGCCCGGAAGATCTTTTTGCTAAACTGTGCCCGGGAAAATATTTTTCAAAGTTGGACCTAGCCGATGCGTACTTGCAAATACCGGTGGACGACGCATCCCAGCGCGTATTGGTGGTTAACACGCATCTTGGATTGTACCGCTTCAAAAGACTGCCTTTCGGGTGTGCATCCGCCCCTGCCTTGTTTCAGCAATATTTACAAACTATTTGTGCGTCGGTCCCTACTGCAGCAAACTATCTGGACGATATAGTGATCTCCGGACAGACAGAAGAAGATCATCTTGCGAACTTACGAACATTATTTCAGGTCTTGCGGCAAAATGGTCTTCGCTTGAGGAAGGACAAATGTGTGTTTTTTGCTCGTGACTTACCATACCTGGGACATGTCATTAATGCCCAAGGCATACATCCGAGTCCAGAGCACCTCCGTGCCATACACGACTTGCCTTCCCCTCAAAATCTGAAACAGCTACAGAGTGTGTTGGGTAAAATTAATTATTACCATAAATATGTGCGCAATGCCTCTTCCATTTCAGCTCCGCTTCATCGCTTACGCCGTAAAGGTGTTCCGTTCGTCTGGACGACGGAATGCGAACGCGCCTTTCGCCAGTTGAAATCGGCGTTGCTTTCTAATACTTGCCTTACGCCATTCGATCCCCAGAAACCCCTTTTGTTGATGGTAGATGCATCGGATTTCGGGATCGGTGCTGTGCTTGCGCACAAAGTTGGCTCGCGTGATCGCCCTATTGCCTTTGCGTCCAAATTGCTCTCGTCTGCGCAAAGAAATTATTCACAGATAGAGAAAGAAGCTTTGGCTCTCGTGTTTGGTGTTACTAAGTTCCATGATTTCTTGTATGGTCGTCACTTTACCATCATCACAGACCACAAACCGTTGACATCGCTTTTTCATCCGACGAAGCCTGTACCTCCACGTACAGCGCAGAAATTCATTCGCTGGTCTATTTTCCTCTCGCAGTACCGCTACGATATATTGTATCGGTCCACTGCTAAGCACGGAAACGCCGATGCGTTGTCCCGTTTGCCTGTTGCTGAGGATAAAGCATTCGATTCTTCCGAACTTGCTTGCATGTTCATTGACTCGGAAACCGATGAAGTGGTCGAATCGTTTCCGAGTGATTTTCGTCGTGAAGCTACAGCCACAGCTGCTGACCCTGTCCTTGCTACTGTTTTACGTTTTGTTGCTACGCAATGGCCTTTGTCAAAGTCTCGTATCGAGGATCCGTTGGTTCGCCGATTTTTTGCTCACAAAGGGAGACTTTTTGTTCGACGTGGTGTTTTGTTGTTGCGTTCTGATAATGATCAGTCCAGAGTCGTGGTCCCACGTTCGTTACGGTCCTCTGTTTTACGGCTTCTTCACCAAGGACATTGGGGTATAGTGCGAACGAAACAACTTGCTCGTCAGCACTGTACTTGGTTCGGAATCGATGCTGCGATTACGCATATGTGTTCTTCGTGCCCGGCGTGTGCCGAACAACAGTCCGCACCGCCGCGGAAAGTCTTTGCGTGGCCAAAAGCCACTTCCCCTTGGCAACGCTTGCACGTTGATTTTGCTGGTCCATTCTGGAATGCTCGATGGTTGGTTCTGGTCGACGCCTTCAGTAATTTTCCTTTTGTTGTCCGGATGTCTTCCACGACGTCCTCCGCCACCATCCAAGCGTTGTCTGCTATCTTTTGCATTGAAGGTCTTCCGCAGACTATTGTTTCCGACAATGGCCCACAATTCATGTCCGCCGAATTTCAGTCATTCTGCCAGGCCAATGGTATTCAACATCTGACTTCCGCGCCGTTTTCGCCTCAGTCCAACGGTGCCGCTGAACGAGTGGTCCGGACTTTCAAGTCGCAGATGTCGAAACTGAAAGAGTCGCATTCTCGGGAGGACGCATTGTTGCTCTTTTTGTCTTCGTATCGCTCTCAGCCCCGAGATGGGCGCTCGCCGGCTGAGTTGCTCCACGGTCGTCCTCATCGCACCTTGATGTCTTTGCTGCATCCGCCGCTGCTTGTTCTCCCGCCGCCGGCGCCCGCGTTCGACGCTTCGCTGCAGCCGCCACGCGCCTCCCAGGGTCACGCGCCGCCGATCGCTTCCCGTGGCCAGCTGTCCTCCGCCATGGAACTCCCGACCGCTCCGGACCACATGACGTCATCGCGCGTCGGCTACCCCGACGCAATGGAGGTCGACAATTCGGCCCCTCATGTTTCTTTACGGGCGCATACACCACATGTTGACGTGCACCCTGGACTAGTTTTGCAGGCGTTTCCTAGCTCCCCTCGGACCGGATGGCCGGGTGCGGGTGGCACAGCCTCGCCTGTTGTTAGGCTCCCCACCTCATCGCATACGTCAACATGTGGTCCTCCCCACGGCGGGCGGATGCCTTATCTCACGACCGTTCGCCGATTTGCGGGGGAGGAATGTGGTGTCACCGCCAGACACCACACTTGCTAGGTGGTAGCTTAAATCGGCCGCGGTCCATGTAGTACATGTCGGACCCGCGTGTCGCCACTGTGATCGCAGACCTAGCGCCACCACCTAGGCAGGTCTCGTGATACGAGAGTGGACTCGACCCCCAGTTGTACGAGAACCAAGCTACCGCCCAGTTGTACGCGAACCTAGCTATCGCCCAGTTGTATGAAGCCTTTCTCTCTCATTAGCCGAGAGACAGAATAGCCATCAGAAGTTAATGGCTACGAACTAGCAAGGAGCCAATTGTATCAGTGCCTATAGCTTACTAGTATTCAAGAGCGATGTATTCCAAGGAATAAAGAAAAGATAAGTAAAAAGCATCTACATACTTTTCTTCTTATTCATTCATAAGTTCTCATGTTCCAGACTTCACGCCCGTCTGCTTATTGCCGTTCGTGCACTATCGGCCACAGCATTAAAATAGCGTGCCTTTCTTTTGGCTACTACCGTGTGGCGTAACAGTCTTGTTACGTCACTACAGTCCGCTAATGTCGTACGCGTAAACCACAATCTGTACTGCACATTCGTCCTTATGTACTGAATGATACATCGTGGCACATGTGTGACCGTACAACGACTGCGCCCAAAAACGGCGGACCATACAGTGCAAATATTGTGCACGCAGCTACGTGTCGTCTCCCTATGAGAGCTGGATTGCAGTGTGGTACGCCATAGAGACGTGTGGGAGGAACGGACGCCGTGGATGGCGATCAGCATGAGCTGTCTGTTGATGTATTCGGACCTAGTCGTCTCTCCTCACACACCGTGATGGCATGGTGCACCGCGTTCCATATCTGCGACATGCTACAGAGGCCGGTTGACAGTCGTTCGAGCAATGGACATCGCATACGTACGGGGGCCACCTTCCACGTATTGTCTAGGCGTGCACATTTTGTTGCGTGTATGTGGGCAGACGTAGTGTGGCGTGACACCTGACACAGGCATGCAATAATCGTGGAAGTTGCAAATGGCGATGGACGCCTGCGTTTTCTGGTGAAGTTACGCAAATGAACAAATGGTAACCTGTTGTGGTGCGGTTGTTCTCGCTAGGGGTGAATCGGTGATGGCGACGATAGGTTGAGGTACTAACCGGTTGTTCCAGCGATACCCACCATGCCGACGAAACTGAACGGCATCTGGGTGTGAAGCGATACGCGGCGGTGGCTGGGTGGGACCGTCCCCGGCCGGTGAGGGGGCGCCTCCCGGCGTGCTGGCCGCGCGGTGCGTGGGCGCACGCGCTACAGCCGGCTGGTGGGGGCGGCCAGTGGCAGGCGCGCCGGCCGACGGACGCGGCAGGCGTCGCAGCTGCGCGCCGGCGCACCCTGCGCGCGGCGCCGTGCGGCCAAAGTAGGTCCTCGCGGGCCCGGTGCGAAGCGCGGTGGACATCTTCAGTGTGCTGGTCCGATTGAGGACTGTGTGCGTTGAGGATGCGCCGCCGCCCGGCGCTCGGCGCCGCGACGCCGTCTGCTGCTCGGTCGCCCCAGCGGTTCTCGCTGGTGGTTTGTATCGCAGCTGTGCGGATGTGTTGGCGCGTGCGCTGTGCTGGGAGAGTTCGCTTCGGCACCCAAGTGGGGCTTTTGTCCTTCTGTGGCGCTGGCGTTGGAGCTGCCGGTCACCGTAGGTGGCGCGTGTTGTCTCCCGCCGGCAATGCCACGACAGCACGCTCCCGGGCCTCTGTCGGCAGCGGCAAGCTCAGTTGGGAGCACGGGTGGTCGCACCGAAAGCGTCTACTCGCCTAACTCCGGGCGATTGCGCCTCTCTCGAACCCGACCAAGTACTTGGGACGGCGCTGCGCGCCGCCGGGACCTGAGAGGGTTTCGAGGTGTATTGTGCAGGGGAGCTCAGCCTCCTCCTGTTTGCAGAATGATTGAGCGGACGCTTGCGTGTTCGCGCGGGCCCCCGGGACACACTCCCGGGCGGCCGGCTGCTCAGCTCTAGTTGACGCAGCTCCCTGGTTGATCCTGCCAGTAGTCATATGCTTGTCTCAAAGATTAAGCCATGCATGTCTCAGTACAAGCCGCATTAAGGTGAAACCGCGAATGGCTCATTAAATCAGTTATGGTTCCTTAGATCGTACCCACGTTACTTGGATAACTGTGGTAATTCTAGAGCTAATACATGCAAACAGAGTCCCGACCAGAGATGGAAGGGACGCTTTTATTAGATCAAAACCAATCGGTCGGCTCGTCCGGTCCGTTTGCCTTGGTGACTCTGAATAACTTTGGGCTGATCGCACGGTCCTCGTACCGGCGACGCATCTTTCAAATGTCTGCCTTATCAACTGTCGATGGTAGGTTCTGCGCCTACCATGGTTGTAACGGGTAACGGGGAATCAGGGTTCGATTCCGGAGAGGGAGCCTGAGAAACGGCTACCACATCCAAGGAAGGCAGCAGGCGCGCAAATTACCCACTCCCGGCACGGGGAGGTAGTGACGAAAAATAACGATACGGGACTCATCCGAGGCCCCGTAATCAGAATGAGTACACTTTAAATCCTTTAACGAGTATCTATTGGAGGGCAAGTCTGGTGCCAGCAGCCGCGGTAATTCCAGCTCCAATAGCGTATATTAAAGTTGTTGCGGTTAAAAAGCTCGTAGTTGGATTTGTGTCCCACGCTGTTGGTTCACCGCCCGTCGGTGTTTAACTGGCATGTATCGTGGGACGTCCTGCCGGTGGGGCGAGCCGAAGGCGTGCGACCGCCCCGTGCGTGCTCGTGCGTCCCGAGGCGGACCCCGTTGAAATCCTACCAGGGTGCTCTTTATTGAGTGTCTCGGTGGGCCGGCACGTTTACTTTGAACAAATTAGAGTGCTTAAAGCAGGCAAGCCCGCCTGAATACTGTGTGCATGGAATAATGGAATAGGACCTCGGTTCTATTTTGTTGGTTTTCGGAACCCGAGGTAATGATTAATAGGGACAGGCGGGGGCATTCGTATTGCGACGTTAGAGGTGAAATTCTTGGATCGTCGCAAGACGAACAGAAGCGAAAGCATTTGCCAAGTATGTTTTCATTAATCAAGAACGAAAGTTAGAGGTTCGAAGGCGATCAGATACCGCCCTAGTTCTAACCATAAACGATGCCAGCCAGCGATCCGCCGCA
>NW_025729228.1:732500-735000 GCF_021461385.2 Schistocerca piceifrons
AGCCAAAGGTGCATCCTGACGTGACAAATCTGATCATGTCACAAGCATTCACTTACTATAATCACTATCAACGAACCTGCCGCCCCCGCCCCCCCCTACACCTTTCCTTACAACAACGTGTAACCTAACCTAACCTAACCTATGTTGTACCTTAACCTAACCTATGTTGTACCTTAACCTAACCTATGTTGTGCCTTAACCTAACCTATGTTGTGCCTTAACCTAACCTATGTTGTGCCTTAACCTAACCTATGTTGTGCCTTAACCTAACCTATGTTGTGCCTTAACCTAACCTATGTTGTGCCTTAACCTAACCTATGTTGTGCCTTAACCTAACCTATGTTGTGCCTTAACCTAACCTATGTTGTGCCTTAACCTAACCTATGTTGTGCCTTAACCTAACCTATGTTGTGCCTTAACCTAACCTATGTTGTGCCTTAACCTAACCTATGTTGTGCCTTAACCTAACCTATGTTGTGCCTTAACCTAACCCATGTTGTGCCTTAACCTAACCCATGTTGTGCCTTAACCTAACCCATGTTGTGCCTTAACCTAACCCATGTTGTGCCTTAACCTAACCCATGTTGTGCCTTAACCTAACCCATGTTGTGCCTTAACCTAACCCATGTTGTGCCTTAACCTAACCCATGTTGTGCCTTAACCTAACCCATGTCGTGCCTTAACCTAACCCATGTCGTGCCTTAACCTAACCCATGTCGTGCCTTAACCTAACCCATGTCGTGCCTTAACCTAACCCATGTCGTGCCTTAACCTAACCCATGTCGTGCCTTAACCTAACCCATGTCGTGCCTTAACCTAACCCATGTCGTGCCTTAACCTAACCCATGTCGTGCCTTAACCTAACCCATGTCGTGCCTTAACCTAACCCATGTCGTGCCTTAACCTAACCCATGTCGTGCCTTAACCTAACCCATGTCGTGCCTTAACCTAACCCATGTCGTGCCTTAACCTAACCCATGTCGTGCCTTAACCTAACCCACGTCGTGCCTTAACCTAACCCACGTTGTGCCTTAACCTAACCCACGTTGTGCCCTAACGTAACCCACGTTGTCCCCTAACGTAACCCACGTTGTCGCCTAACGTAACCCACGTTGTCGCCTAAACCTGCTCTGTAATTGTTATACGACTCGTTCAATTAGTGTAGTGTTGCCCACCCGCAACCCTCGCAATATAGTTCGCTACTCGCACTCCCCGCTCCCCTGTGTATCGCTTCATGTTAAACACCTTGCAAGTCTTGCTCACTTTCCACATGCTCCTGCTGTACACTGTAATGTGGATGGCAGCAGGACGTACATGCCGCCCCTCCCCACGTCCCCACCTTGCCCCCTGCCTTCGCAAGCTGGTTGGTGAGAACTTTGCATGTTCAATGCCCTCCGCATGCGACGTACTCAGGCTACGTTGTGGTGCGGCCTGTGTCAACTGTCCGCTAATGTCGTACGCGTAAACCACAATCTGTACTGCACATTCGTCCTTATGTACTGAATGATACATCGTGGCACATGTGTGACCGTACAACGACTGCGCCCAAAAACGGCGGACCATACAGTGCAAATATTGTGCACGCAGCTACGTGTCGTCTCCCTATGAGAGCTGGATTGCAGTGTGGTACGCCATAGAGACGTGTGGGAGGAACGGACGCCGTGGATGGCGATCAGCATGAGCTGTCTGTTGATGTATTCGGACCTAGTCGTCTCTCCTCACACACCGTGATGGCATGGTGCACCGCGTTCCATATCTGCGACATGCTACAGAGGCCGGTTGACAGTCGTTCGAGCAATGGACATCGCATACGTACGGGGGCCACCTTCCACGTATTGTCTAGGCGTGCACATTTTGTTGCGTGTATGTGGGCAGACGTAGTGTGGCGTGACACCTGACACAGGCATGCAATAATCGTGGAAGTTGCAAATGGCGATGGACGCCTGCGTTTTCTGGTGAAGTTACGCAAATGAACAAATGGTAACCTGTTGTGGTGCGGTTGTTCTCGCTAGGGGTGAATCGGTGATGGCGACGATAGGTTGAGGTACTAACCGGTTGTTCCAGCGATACCCACCATGCCGACGAAACTGAACGGCATCTGGGTGTGAAGCGATACGCGGCGGTGGCTGGGTGGGACCGTCCCCGGCCGGTGAGGGGGCGCCTCCCGGCGTGCTGGCCGCGCGGTGCGTGGGCGCACGCGCTACAGCCGGCTGGTGGGGGCGGCCAGTGGCAGGCGCGCCGGCCGACGGACGCGGCAGGCGTCGCAGCTGCGCGCCGGCGCACCCTGCGCGCGGCGCCGTGCGGCCAAAGTAGGTCCTCGCGGGCCCGGTGCGAAGCGCGGTGGACATCTTCAGTGTGCTGGTCCGATTGAGGACTGTGTGCGTTGAGGATGCGCCGCCGCCCGGCGCTCGGCGCCGCGACGCCGTCTGCTGCTCGGTCGCCCCAGCGGTTCTCGCTGGTGGTTTGTATCGCAGCTGTGCGGATGTGTTGGCGCGTGCGC
>NW_025729228.1:745000-747500 GCF_021461385.2 Schistocerca piceifrons
GCCTTAACCTAACCCATGTCGTGCCTTAACCTAACCCATGTCGTGCCTTAACCTAACCCATGTCGTGCCTTAACCTAACCCATGTCGTGCCTTAACCTAACCCATGTCGTGCCTTAACCTAACCCACGTTGTGCCTTAACCTAACCCACGTTGTGCCCTAACGTAACCCACGTTGTCCCCTAACGTAACCCACGTTGTCGCCTAACGTAACCCACGTTGTCGCCTAAACCTGCTCTGTAATTGTTATACGACTCGTTCAATTAGTGTAGTGTTGCCCACCCGCAACCCTCGCAATATAGTTCGCTACTCGCACTCCCCGCTCCCCTGTGTATCGCTTCATGTTAAACACCTTGCAAGTCTTGCTCACTTTCCACATGCTCCTGCTGTACACTGTAATGTGGATGGCAGCAGGACGTACATGCCGCCCCTCCCCACGTCCCCACCTTGCCCCCTGCCTTCGCAAGCTGGTTGGTGAGAACTTTGCATGTTCAATGCCCTCCGCATGCGACGTACTCAGGCTACGTTGTGGTGCGGCCTGTGTCAACTGTCCGCTAATGTCGTACGCGTAAACCACAATCTGTACTGCACATTCGTCCTTATGTACTGAATGATACATCGTGGCACATGTGTGACCGTACAACGACTGCGCCCAAAAACGGCGGACCATACAGTGCAAATATTGTGCACGCAGCTACGTGTCGTCTCCCTATGAGAGCTGGATTGCAGTGTGGTACGCCATAGAGACGTGTGGGAGGAACGGACGCCGTGGATGGCGATCAGCATGAGCTGTCTGTTGATGTATTCGGACCTAGTCGTCTCTCCTCACACACCGTGATGGCATGGTGCACCGCGTTCCATATCTGCGACATGCTACAGAGGCCGGTTGACAGTCGTTCGAGCAATGGACATCGCATACGTACGGGGGCCACCTTCCACGTATTGTCTAGGCGTGCACATTTTGTTGCGTGTATGTGGGCAGACGTAGTGTGGCGTGACACCTGACACAGGCATGCAATAATCGTGGAAGTTGCAAATGGCGATGGACGCCTGCGTTTTCTGGTGAAGTTACGCAAATGAACAAATGGTAACCTGTTGTGGTGCGGTTGTTCTCGCTAGGGGTGAATCGGTGATGGCGACGATAGGTTGAGGTACTAACCGGTTGTTCCAGCGATACCCACCATGCCGACGAAACTGAACGGCATCTGGGTGTGAAGCGATACGCGGCGGTGGCTGGGTGGGACCGTCCCCGGCCGGTGAGGGGGCGCCTCCCGGCGTGCTGGCCGCGCGGTGCGTGGGCGCACGCGCTACAGCCGGCTGGTGGGGGCGGCCAGTGGCAGGCGCGCCGGCCGACGGACGCGGCAGGCGTCGCAGCTGCGCGCCGGCGCACCCTGCGCGCGGCGCCGTGCGGCCAAAGTAGGTCCTCGCGGGCCCGGTGCGAAGCGCGGTGGACATCTTCAGTGTGCTGGTCCGATTGAGGACTGTGTGCGTTGAGGATGCGCCGCCGCCCGGCGCTCGGCGCCGCGACGCCGTCTGCTGCTCGGTCGCCCCAGCGGTTCTCGCTGGTGGTTTGTATCGCAGCTGTGCGGATGTGTTGGCGCGTGCGCTGTGCTGGGAGAGTTCGCTTCGGCACCCAAGTGGGGCTTTTGTCCTTCTGTGGCGCTGGCGTTGGAGCTGCCGGTCACCGTAGGTGGCGCGTGTTGTCTCCCGCCGGCAATGCCACGACAGCACGCTCCCGGGCCTCTGTCGGCAGCGGCAAGCTCAGTTGGGAGCACGGGTGGTCGCACCGAAAGCGTCTACTCGCCTAACTCCGGGCGATTGCGCCTCTCTCGAACCCGACCAAGTACTTGGGACGGCGCTGCGCGCCGCCGGGACCTGAGAGGGTTTCGAGGTGTATTGTGCAGGGGAGCTCAGCCTCCTCCTGTTTGCAGAATGATTGAGCGGACGCTTGCGTGTTCGCGCGGGCCCCCGGGACACACTCCCGGGCGGCCGGCTGCTCAGCTCTAGTTGACGCAGCTCCCTGGTTGATCCTGCCAGTAGTCATATGCTTGTCTCAAAGATTAAGCCATGCATGTCTCAGTACAAGCCGCATTAAGGTGAAACCGCGAATGGCTCATTAAATCAGTTATGGTTCCTTAGATCGTACCCACGTTACTTGGATAACTGTGGTAATTCTAGAGCTAATACATGCAAACAGAGTCCCGACCAGAGATGGAAGGGACGCTTTTATTAGATCAAAACCAATCGGTCGGCTCGTCCGGTCCGTTTGCCTTGGTGACTCTGAATAACTTTGGGCTGATCGCACGGTCCTCGTACCGGCGACGCATCTTTCAAATGTCTGCCTTATCAACTGTCGATGGTAGGTTCTGCGCCTACCATGGTTGTAACGGGTAACGGGGAATCAGGGTTCGATTCCGGAGAGGGAGCCTGAGAAACGGCTACCACATCCAAGGAAGGCAGCAGGCGCGCAAATTACCCACTCCCGGCACGGGGAGGTAGTGAC
>NW_025729228.1:755000-760000 GCF_021461385.2 Schistocerca piceifrons
GCGAGAGACGCGATCGCGTTGCTCACTGTACGGCGTCCGATACCGAGCCATCAGCATGTCGGTCCCCATGCGCGTTGCACTCGCACTCGCAGTCGCAAAAACGTGGGGCAAATATATTACGCGGAAGAGTTATAACAGACCGAGCCCCACTGCATGAGGGGAGTCTTTGTCACTAATGTACACAGATGGAACATTTTGGACTGGAACCAGATTACCCGTACACACGGCGCTGATTAGTAATCAATGCAGAGCCATCAAACTACAGAATATATATACAACTGTCCGTATACATGCTGAAAGAGTCTGCCCACAATGGGAACCACACGTCAGCCAGCCACTCTGATCACGCACCACTCTCTGCTTCTAACGGGCGCACATACAATATGTAAGCACCAGCATGGAACAACATCCAGTGCATCCTCTCCGCCACATTACACAATCCACACTATCACAACCAGACCAGGAGGTCCATGCGGAAAATACAATATCCCACCCTTTCGACATCCACCATTGCGCAGATCAGGCACCAACACCCACACATGTCCTATACAACGGTGCACCCAACATCACAATAGTACCTCCTGTCACAGCGCACAAACAATGACATGAGTCAAAGACACAGGTCTGACACAAGCATAGAATTGGAGCGCCGCCTCTAATAAGCCAAAGGTGCATCCTGACGTGACAAATCTGATCATGTCACAAGCATTCACTTACTATAATCACTATCAACGAACCTGCCGCCCCCGCCCCCCCCTACACCTTTCCTTACAACAACGTGTAACCTAACCTAACCTAACCTATGTTGTACCTTAACCTAACCTATGTTGTACCTTAACCTAACCTATGTTGTACCTTAACCTAACCTATGTTGTACCTTAACCTAACCTATGTTGTGCCTTAACCTAACCTATGTTGTGCCTTAACCTAACCTATGTTGTGCCTTAACCTAACCTATGTTGTGCCTTAACCTAACCTATGTTGTGCCTTAACCTAACCTATGTTGTGCCTTAACCTAACCTATGTTGTGCCTTAACCTAACCTATGTTGTGCCTTAACCTAACCTATGTTGTGCCTTAACCTAACCTATGTTGTGCCTTAACCTAACCTATGTTGTGCCTTAACCTAACCTATGTTGTGCCTTAACCTAACCTATGTTGTGCCTTAACCTAACCTATGTTGTGCCTTAACCTAACCCATGTTGTGCCTTAACCTAACCCATGTTGTGCCTTAACCTAACCCATGTTGTGCCTTAACCTAACCCATGTTGTGCCTTAACCTAACCCATGTTGTGCCTTAACCTAACCCATGTTGTGCCTTAACCTAACCCATGTTGTGCCTTAACCTAACCCATGTTGTGCCTTAACCTAACCCATGTTGTGCCTTAACCTAACCCATGTTGTGCCTTAACCTAACCCATGTTGTGCCTTAACCTAACCCATGTTGTGCCTTAACCTAACCCATGTTGTGCCTTAACCTAACCCATGTTGTGCCTTAACCTAACCCATGTTGTGCCTTAACCTAACCCATGTTGTGCCTTAACCTAACCCATGTTGTGCCTTAACCTAACCCATGTTGTGCCTTAACCTAACCCATGTTGTGCCTTAACCTAACCCATGTTGTGCCTTAACCTAACCCATGTCGTGCCTTAACCTAACCCATGTCGTGCCTTAACCTAACCCATGTCGTGCCTTAACCTAACCCATGTCGTGCCTTAACCTAACCCATGTCGTGCCTTAACCTAACCCATGTCGTGCCTTAACCTAACCCATGTCGTGCCTTAACCTAACCCATGTCGTGCCTTAACCTAACCCATGTCGTGCCTTAACCTAACCCACGTCGTGCCTTAACCTAACCCACGTTGTGCCTTAACCTAACCCACGTTGTGCCTTAACCTAACCCACGTTGTGCCCTAACGTAACCCACGTTGTCCCCTAACGTAACCCACGTTGTCGCCTAACGTAACCCACGTTGTCGCCTAAACCTGCTCTGTAATTGTTATACGACTCGTTCAATTAGTGTAGTGTTGCCCACCCGCAACCCTCGCAATATAGTTCGCTACTCGCACTCCCCGCTCCCCTGTGTATCGCTTCATGTTAAACACCTTGCAAGTCTTGCTCACTTTCCACATGCTCCTGCTGTACACTGTAATGTGGATGGCAGCAGGACGTACATGCCGCCCCTCCCCACGTCCCCACCTTGCCCCCTGCCTTCGCAAGCTGGTTGGTGAGAACTTTGCATGTTCAATGCCCTCCGCATGCGACGTACTCAGGCTACGTTGTGGTGCGGCCTGTGTCAACTGTCCGCTAATGTCGTACGCGTAAACCACAATCTGTACTGCACATTCGTCCTTATGTACTGAATGATACATCGTGGCACATGTGTGACCGTACAACGACTGCGCCCAAAAACGGCGGACCATACAGTGCAAATATTGTGCACGCAGCTACGTGTCGTCTCCCTATGAGAGCTGGATTGCAGTGTGGTACGCCATAGAGACGTGTGGGAGGAACGGACGCCGTGGATGGCGATCAGCATGAGCTGTCTGTTGATGTATTCGGACCTAGTCGTCTCTCCTCACACACCGTGATGGCATGGTGCACCGCGTTCCATATCTGCGACATGCTACAGAGGCCGGTTGACAGTCGTTCGAGCAATGGACATCGCATACGTACGGGGGCCACCTTCCACGTATTGTCTAGGCGTGCACATTTTGTTGCGTGTATGTGGGCAGACGTAGTGTGGCGTGACACCTGACACAGGCATGCAATAATCGTGGAAGTTGCAAATGGCGATGGACGCCTGCGTTTTCTGGTGAAGTTACGCAAATGAACAAATGGTAACCTGTTGTGGTGCGGTTGTTCTCGCTAGGGGTGAATCGGTGATGGCGACGATAGGTTGAGGTACTAACCGGTTGTTCCAGCGATACCCACCATGCCGACGAAACTGAACGGCATCTGGGTGTGAAGCGATACGCGGCGGTGGCTGGGTGGGACCGTCCCCGGCCGGTGAGGGGGCGCCTCCCGGCGTGCTGGCCGCGCGGTGCGTGGGCGCACGCGCTACAGCCGGCTGGTGGGGGCGGCCAGTGGCAGGCGCGCCGGCCGACGGACGCGGCAGGCGTCGCAGCTGCGCGCCGGCGCACCCTGCGCGCGGCGCCGTGCGGCCAAAGTAGGTCCTCGCGGGCCCGGTGCGAAGCGCGGTGGACATCTTCAGTGTGCTGGTCCGATTGAGGACTGTGTGCGTTGAGGATGCGCCGCCGCCCGGCGCTCGGCGCCGCGACGCCGTCTGCTGCTCGGTCGCCCCAGCGGTTCTCGCTGGTGGTTTGTATCGCAGCTGTGCGGATGTGTTGGCGCGTGCGCTGTGCTGGGAGAGTTCGCTTCGGCACCCAAGTGGGGCTTTTGTCCTTCTGTGGCGCTGGCGTTGGAGCTGCCGGTCACCGTAGGTGGCGCGTGTTGTCTCCCGCCGGCAATGCCACGACAGCACGCTCCCGGGCCTCTGTCGGCAGCGGCAAGCTCAGTTGGGAGCACGGGTGGTCGCACCGAAAGCGTCTACTCGCCTAACTCCGGGCGATTGCGCCTCTCTCGAACCCGACCAAGTACTTGGGACGGCGCTGCGCGCCGCCGGGACCTGAGAGGGTTTCGAGGTGTATTGTGCAGGGGAGCTCAGCCTCCTCCTGTTTGCAGAATGATTGAGCGGACGCTTGCGTGTTCGCGCGGGCCCCCGGGACACACTCCCGGGCGGCCGGCTGCTCAGCTCTAGTTGACGCAGCTCCCTGGTTGATCCTGCCAGTAGTCATATGCTTGTCTCAAAGATTAAGCCATGCATGTCTCAGTACAAGCCGCATTAAGGTGAAACCGCGAATGGCTCATTAAATCAGTTATGGTTCCTTAGATCGTACCCACGTTACTTGGATAACTGTGGTAATTCTAGAGCTAATACATGCAAACAGAGTCCCGACCAGAGATGGAAGGGACGCTTTTATTAGATCAAAACCAATCGGTCGGCTCGTCCGGTCCGTTTGCCTTGGTGACTCTGAATAACTTTGGGCTGATCGCACGGTCCTCGTACCGGCGACGCATCTTTCAAATGTCTGCCTTATCAACTGTCGATGGTAGGTTCTGCGCCTACCATGGTTGTAACGGGTAACGGGGAATCAGGGTTCGATTCCGGAGAGGGAGCCTGAGAAACGGCTACCACATCCAAGGAAGGCAGCAGGCGCGCAAATTACCCACTCCCGGCACGGGGAGGTAGTGACGAAAAATAACGATACGGGACTCATCCGAGGCCCCGTAATCGGAATGAGTACACTTTAAATCCTTTAACGAGTATCTATTGGAGGGCAAGTCTGGTGCCAGCAGCCGCGGTAATTCCAGCTCCAATAGCGTATATTAAAGTTGTTGCGGTTAAAAAGCTCGTAGTTGGATTTGTGTCCCACGCTGTTGGTTCACAGCCCGTCGGTGTTTAACTGGCATGTATCGTGGGACGTCCTGCCGGTGGGGCGAGCCGAAGGCGTGCGACCGCCCCGTGCGTGCTCGTGCGTCCCGAGGCGGACCCCGTTGAAATCCTACCAGGGTGCTCTTTATTGAGTGTCTCGGTGGGCCGGCACGTTTACTTTGAACAAATTAGAGTGCTTAAAGCAGGCAAGCCCGCCTGAATACTGTGTGCATGGAATAATGGAATAGGACCTCGGTTCTATTTTGTTGGTTTTCGGAACCCGAGGTAATGATTAATAGGGACAGGCGGGGGCATTCGTATTGCGACGTTAGAGGTGAAATTCTTGGATCGTCGCAAGACGAACAGAAGCGAAAGCATTTGCCAAGTATGTTTTCATTAATCAAGAACGAAAGTTAGAGGTTCGAAGGCGATCAGATACCGCCCTAGTTCTAACCATAAACGATGCCAGCCAGCGATCCGCCGCAGTTCCTCCGATGACTCGGCGGGCAGCCTCCGGGAAACCAAAGCTTTTGGGTTCCGGGGGAAGTATGGTTGCAAAGCTGAAA
>NW_025729228.1:762500-765000 GCF_021461385.2 Schistocerca piceifrons
GGGACCCGAAAGATGGTGAACTATGCCTGGCCAGGACGAAGTCAGGGGAAACCCTGATGGAGGTCCGTAGCGATTCTGACGTGCAAATCGATCGTCGGAGCTGGGTATAGGGGCGAAAGACTAATCGAACCATCTAGTAGCTGGTTCCCTCCGAAGTTTCCCTCAGGATAGCTGGTGCTCGTACGAGTCTCATCCGGTAAAGCGAATGATTAGAGGCCTTGGGGCCGAAACGACCTCAACCTATTCTCAAACTTTAAATGGGTGAGATCTCCGGCTTGCTTGATATGCTGAAGCCGCGAGCAAACGACTCGGATCGGAGTGCCAAGTGGGCCACTTTTGGTAAGCAGAACTGGCGCTGTGGGATGAACCAAACGCCGAGTTAAGGCGCCCGAATCGACGCTCATGGGAAACCATGAAAGGCGTTGGTTGCTTAAGACAGCAGGACGGTGGCCATGGAAGTCGGAATCCGCTAAGGAGTGTGTAACAACTCACCTGCCGAAGCAACTAGCCCTGAAAATGGATGGCGCTGAAGCGTCGTGCCTATACTCGGCCGTCAGTCTGGCAGTCATGGCCGGTCCTTGCGGCCGGCCGCGAAGCCCTGACGAGTAGGAGGGTCGCGGCGGTGGGCGCAGAAGGGTCTGGGCGTGAGCCTGCCTGGAGCCGCCGTCGGTGCAGATCTTGGTGGTAGTAGCAAATACTCCAGCGAGGCCCTGGAGGGCTGACGCGGAGAAGGGTTTCGTGTGAACAGCCGTTGCACACGAGTCAGTCGATCCTAAGCCCTAGGAGAAATCCGATGTTGATGGGGGCCGTCATAGCATGATGCGCTTTGTGCTGGCCCCCGTTGGGCGAAAGGGAATCCGGTTCCTATTCCGGAACCCGGCAGCGGAACCGATACAAGTCGGGCCCCTCTTTTAGAGATGCTCGTCGGGGTAACCCAAAAGGACCCGGAGACGCCGTCGGGAGATCGGGGAAGAGTTTTCTTTTCTGCATGAGCGTTCGAGTTCCCTGGAATCCTCTAGCAGGGAGATAGGGTTTGGAACGCGAAGAGCACCGCAGTTGCGGCGGTGTCCCGATCTTCCCCTCGGACCTTGAAAATCCGGGAGAGGGCCACGTGGAGGTGTCGCGCCGGTTCGTACCCATATCCGCAGCAGGTCTCCAAGGTGAAGAGCCTCTAGTCGATAGAATAATGTAGGTAAGGGAAGTCGGCAAATTGGATCCGTAACTTCGGGATAAGGATTGGCTCTGAGGATCGGGGCGTGTCGGGCTTGGTCGGGAAGTGGGTCAGCGCTAACGTGCCGGGCCTGGGCGAGGTGAGTGCCGTAGGGGTGCCGGTAAGTGCGGGCGTTTAGCGCGGGCGTGGTCTGCTCTCGCCGTTGGTCGGCCTCGTGCTGGTCGGCGGTGCAGGATGCGCGCGCCTGCGCGGCGTTCGCGCCCCGGTGCTTCAACCTGCGTGCAGGATCCGAGCTCGGTCCCGTGCCTTGGCCTCCCACGGATCTTCCTTGCTGCGAGGCCGCGTCCGCCTTAGCGTGCTCCTCCGGGGGCGCGCGGGTGCGCGGATTCTCTTCGGCCGCCATTCAACGATCAACTCAGAACTGGCACGGACTGGGGGAATCCGACTGTCTAATTAAAACAAAGCATTGCGATGGCCCTAGCGGGTGTTGACGCAATGTGATTTCTGCCCAGTGCTCTGAATGTCAACGTGAAGAAATTCAAGCAAGCGCGGGTAAACGGCGGGAGTAACTATGACTCTCTTAAGGCATAGTTACTGGGCAAGTGAAGCGCAATACATGGGCCATGCCCTCTTAGCCTCTCCTTGCCTGCGGCTTCCCCCCTTCCCGTGGGCCCGCCGATACGCCAGTCCTTGATAGGACTGGTAAGCAGAGTGGAAGTCCGCACTTGGGGCTTTGGGGGGTTACCAGCCCTCCATCGCAAAACCCTTAATGTTGGGACAACAAGAGAAGAAAACACGGGTACCGGGCCTTCCGCTGAAGGACCCGGCCCAACAGTCCCGACTGCTAGCCTGCCAACCCGCCCTGAAGTAGAGCAGGCCGTGGAGCCATGGTTCCACTGCAGCATTTGCAGCCGTGCCTTCCGCAGCAAGATCGGGCTCGGACAACACCGCCGCCGCGCCCATCCGGAAGCGGCAAATGCGGAAATTACAACCGATAGGAAGAGAGCTCGGTGGGCGGAAGAAGAAATGCGGGAGCTCGCCCTGGCGGAGGCTAGGCTTCTCTGTGCCAGTGACTCCAAAGTCCTCTTTGCAAACCAGGAGCTTCTACCCCTGTTTCCGCACCGTACCCTGGATGCCATCAAGTGCAGGAGGAGGACGGTGGCACACAGGACGATGGTGCGGGAATACGTAGAGGAGCTGAGGCGGGAACAACAGACGCAGCAAGGTCTGCGCCATTCACCCGTCCCGGAGTCGCTGCCGGAGGGGCCACCCTCTCCGCCGGAGCTGGAGCGCCCGCCACAAACATCTATAGTCGACGAAGCTATATGG
>NW_025729228.1:770000-775000 GCF_021461385.2 Schistocerca piceifrons
CTCCAACGACGATACCGCCATCTATGCGACGCCAAGCCGATTAAGACAGCGATGGCGCCACAGTGCCCGCCTTTCGACGCCACCCACAAAGCCTGCAGCCTCTGTCGACCATAGCACCCAATCTCCAGTGGCTCTGCCGCACGAAGCCGTGGACCGGCAATGACTCCACCCGCACCCGTTCGTGCACCACCCCAACCGCCAAACGCGCACCTCCAGCGGATGAACGGCGGACGTTTCCCGCACTCGTAAAGTGCAATCCACCCCTATAACGTGCGTTTCATGAAGAGTTATTGCCAATATGCGACATTCCCGCTGTCCCTATACATGAGCCGCGACCTGTACCACTTACGAGCGAGAGACGCGATCGCGTTGCTCACTGTACGGCGTCCGATACCGAGCCATCAGCATGTCGGTCCCCATGCGCGTTGCACTCGCACTCGCAGTCGCAAAAACGTGGGGCAAATATATTACGCGGAAGAGTTATAACAGACCGAGCCCCACTGCATGAGGGGAGTCTTTGTCACTAATGTACACAGATGGAACATTTTGGACTGGAACCAGATTACCCGTACACACGGCGCTGATTAGTAATCAATGCAGAGCCATCAAACTACAGAATATATATACAACTGTCCGTATACATGCTGAAAGAGTCTGCCCACAATGGGAACCACACGTCAGCCAGCCACTCTGATCACGCACCACTCTCTGCTTCTAACGGGCGCACATACAATATGTAAGCACCAGCATGGAACAACATCCAGTGCATCCTCTCCGCCACATTACACAATCCACACTATCACAACCAGACCAGGAGGTCCATGCGGAAAATACAATATCCCACCCTTTCGACATCCACCATTGCGCAGATCAGGCACCAACACCCACACATGTCCTATACAACGGTGCACCCAACATCACAATAGTACCTCCTGTCACAGCGCACAAACAATGACATGAGTCAAAGACACAGGTCTGACACAAGCATAGAATTGGAGCGCCGCCTCTAATAAGCCAAAGGTGCATCCTGACGTGACAAATCTGATCATGTCACAAGCATTCACTTACTATAATCACTATCAACGAACCTGCCGCCCCCGCCCCCCCCTACACCTTTCCTTACAACAACGTGTAACCTAACCTAACCTAACCTATGTTGTACCTTAACCTAACCTATGTTGTACCTTAACCTAACCTATGTTGTACCTTAACCTAACCTATGTTGTACCTTAACCTAACCTATGTTGTACCTTAACCTAACCTATGTTGTGCCTTAACCTAACCTATGTTGTGCCTTAACCTAACCTATGTTGTGCCTTAACCTAACCTATGTTGTGCCTTAACCTAACCTATGTTGTGCCTTAACCTAACCTATGTTGTGCCTTAACCTAACCTATGTTGTGCCTTAACCTAACCTATGTTGTGCCTTAACCTAACCTATGTTGTGCCTTAACCTAACCTATGTTGTGCCTTAACCTAACCCATGTTGTGCCTTAACCTAACCCATGTTGTGCCTTAACCTAACCCATGTTGTGCCTTAACCTAACCCATGTTGTGCCTTAACCTAACCCATGTTGTGCCTTAACCTAACCCATGTTGTGCCTTAACCTAACCCATGTTGTGCCTTAACCTAACCCATGTTGTGCCTTAACCTAACCCATGTTGTGCCTTAACCTAACCCATGTTGTGCCTTAACCTAACCCATGTTGTGCCTTAACCTAACCCATGTTGTGCCTTAACCTAACCCATGTTGTGCCTTAACCTAACCCATGTTGTGCCTTAACCTAACCCATGTTGTGCCTTAACCTAACCCATGTTGTGCCTTAACCTAACCCATGTTGTGCCTTAACCTAACCCATGTTGTGCCTTAACCTAACCCATGTTGTGCCTTAACCTAACCCATGTTGTGCCTTAACCTAACCCATGTTGTGCCTTAACCTAACCCATGTTGTGCCTTAACCTAACCCATGTTGTGCCTTAACCTAACCCATGTTGTGCCTTAACCTGACCCATGTTGTGCCTTAACCTAACCCATGTTGTGCCTTAACCTAACCCATGTTGTGCCTTAACCTAACCCATGTTGTGCCTTAACCTAACCCATGTTGTGCCTTAACCTAACCCATGTCGTGCCTTAACCTAACCCATGTCGTGCCTTAACCTAACCCATGTCGTGCCTTAACCTAACCCACGTTGTGCCTTAACCTAACCCACGTTGTGCCTTAACCTAACCCACGTTGTGCCCTAACGTAACCCACGTTGTCCCCTAACGTAACCCACGTTGTCGCCTAACGTAACCCACGTTGTCGCCTAAACCTGCTCTGTAATTGTTATACGACTCGTTCAATTAGTGTAGTGTTGCCCACCCGCAACCCTCGCAATATAGTTCGCTACTCGCACTCCCCGCTCCCCTGTGTATCGCTTCATGTTAAACACCTTGCAAGTCTTGCTCACTTTCCACATGCTCCTGCTGTACACTGTAATGTGGATGGCAGCAGGACGTACATGCCGCCCCTCCCCACGTCCCCACCTTGCCCCCTGCCTTCGCAAGCTGGTTGGTGAGAACTTTGCATGTTCAATGCCCTCCGCATGCGACGTACTCAGGCTACGTTGTGGTGCGGCCTGTGTCAACTGTCCGCTAATGTCGTACGCGTAAACCACAATCTGTACTGCACATTCGTCCTTATGTACTGAATGATACATCGTGGCACATGTGTGACCGTACAACGACTGCGCCCAAAAACGGCGGACCATACAGTGCAAATATTGTGCACGCAGCTACGTGTCGTCTCCCTATGAGAGCTGGATTGCAGTGTGGTACGCCATAGAGACGTGTGGGAGGAACGGACGCCGTGGATGGCGATCAGCATGAGCTGTCTGTTGATGTATTCGGACCTAGTCGTCTCTCCTCACACACCGTGATGGCATGGTGCACCGCGTTCCATATCTGCGACATGCTACAGAGGCCGGTTGACAGTCGTTCGAGCAATGGACATCGCATACGTACGGGGGCCACCTTCCACGTATTGTCTAGGCGTGCACATTTTGTTGCGTGTATGTGGGCAGACGTAGTGTGGCGTGACACCTGACACAGGCATGCAATAATCGTGGAAGTTGCAAATGGCGATGGACGCCTGCGTTTTCTGGTGAAGTTACGCAAATGAACAAATGGTAACCTGTTGTGGTGCGGTTGTTCTCGCTAGGGGTGAATCGGTGATGGCGACGATAGGTTGAGGTACTAACCGGTTGTTCCAGCGATACCCACCATGCCGACGAAACTGAACGGCATCTGGGTGTGAAGCGATACGCGGCGGTGGCTGGGTGGGACCGTCCCCGGCCGGTGAGGGGGCGCCTCCCGGCGTGCTGGCCGCGCGGTGCGTGGGCGCACGCGCTACAGCCGGCTGGTGGGGGCGGCCAGTGGCAGGCGCGCCGGCCGACGGACGCGGCAGGCGTCGCAGCTGCGCGCCGGCGCACCCTGCGCGCGGCGCCGTGCGGCCAAAGTAGGTCCTCGCGGGCCCGGTGCGAAGCGCGGTGGACATCTTCAGTGTGCTGGTCCGATTGAGGACTGTGTGCGTTGAGGATGCGCCGCCGCCCGGCGCTCGGCGCCGCGACGCCGTCTGCTGCTCGGTCGCCCCAGCGGTTCTCGCTGGTGGTTTGTATCGCAGCTGTGCGGATGTGTTGGCGCGTGCGCTGTGCTGGGAGAGTTCGCTTCGGCACCCAAGTGGGGCTTTTGTCCTTCTGTGGCGCTGGCGTTGGAGCTGCCGGTCACCGTAGGTGGCGCGTGTTGTCTCCCGCCGGCAATGCCACGACAGCACGCTCCCGGGCCTCTGTCGGCAGCGGCAAGCTCAGTTGGGAGCACGGGTGGTCGCACCGAAAGCGTCTACTCGCCTAACTCCGGGCGATTGCGCCTCTCTCGAACCCGACCAAGTACTTGGGACGGCGCTGCGCGCCGCCGGGACCTGAGAGGGTTTCGAGGTGTATTGTGCAGGGGAGCTCAGCCTCCTCCTGTTTGCAGAATGATTGAGCGGACGCTTGCGTGTTCGCGCGGGCCCCCGGGACACACTCCCGGGCGGCCGGCTGCTCAGCTCTAGTTGACGCAGCTCCCTGGTTGATCCTGCCAGTAGTCATATGCTTGTCTCAAAGATTAAGCCATGCATGTCTCAGTACAAGCCGCATTAAGGTGAAACCGCGAATGGCTCATTAAATCAGTTATGGTTCCTTAGATCGTACCCACGTTACTTGGATAACTGTGGTAATTCTAGAGCTAATACATGCAAACAGAGTCCCGACCAGAGATGGAAGGGACGCTTTTATTAGATCAAAACCAATCGGTCGGCTCGTCCGGTCCGTTTGCCTTGGTGACTCTGAATAACTTTGGGCTGATCGCACGGTCCTCGTACCGGCGACGCATCTTTCAAATGTCTGCCTTATCAACTGTCGATGGTAGGTTCTGCGCCTACCATGGTTGTAACGGGTAACGGGGAATCAGGGTTCGATTCCGGAGAGGGAGCCTGAGAAACGGCTACCACATCCAAGGAAGGCAGCAGGCGCGCAAATTACCCACTCCCGGCACGGGGAGGTAGTGACGGAAAATAACGATACGGGACTCATCCGAGGCCCCGTAATCGGAATGAGTACACTTTAAATCCTTTAACGAGTATCTATTGGAGGGCAAGTCTGGTGCCAGCAGCCGCGGTAATTCCAGCTCCAATAGCGTATATTAAAGTTGTTGCGGTTAAAAAGCTCGTAGTTGGATTTGTGTCCCACGCTGTTGGTTCACCGCCCGTCGGTGTTTAACTGGCATGTATCGTGGGACGTCCTGCCGGTGGGGCGAGCCGAAGGCGTGCGACCGCCCCGTGCGTGCTCGTGCGTCCCGAGGCGGACCCCGTTGAAATCCTACCAGGGTGCTCTTTATTGAGTGTCTCGGTGGGCCGGCACGTTTACTTTGAACAAATTAGAGTGCTTAAAGCAGGCAAGCCCGCCTGAATACTGTGTGCATGGAA
>NW_025729228.1:782500-787500 GCF_021461385.2 Schistocerca piceifrons
TTTCCCGCACTCGTAAAGTGCAATCCACCCCTATAACGTGCGTTTCATGAAGAGTTATTGCCAATATGCGACACTCCCGCTGTCCCTATACATGAGCCGCGACCTGTACCACTTACGAGCGAGAGACGCGATCGCGTTGCTCACTGTACGGCGTCCGATACCGAGCCATCAGCATGTCGGTCCCCATGCGCGTTGCACTCGCACTCGCAGTCGCAAAAACGTGGGGCAAATATATTACGCGGAAGAGTTATAACAGACCGAGCCCCACTGCATGAGGGGAGTCTTTGTCACTAATGTACACAGATGGAACATTTTGGACTGGAACCAGATTACCCGTACACACGGCGCTGATTAGTAATCAATGCAGAGCCATCAAACTACAGAATATATATACAACTGTCCGTATACATGCTGAAAGAGTCTGCCCACAATGGGAACCACACGTCAGCCAGCCACTCTGATCACGCACCACTCTCTGCTTCTAACGGGCGCACATACAATATGTAAGCACCAGCATGGAACAACATCCAGTGCATCCTCTCCGCCACATTACACAATCCACACTATCACAACCAGACCAGGAGGTCCATGCGGAAAATACAATATCCCACCCTTTCGACATCCACCATTGCGCAGATCAGGCACCAACACCCACACATGTCCTATACAACGGTGCACCCAACATCACAATAGTACCTCCTGTCACAGCGCACAAACAATGACATGAGTCAAAGACACAGGTCTGACACAAGCATAGAATTGGAGCGCCGCCTCTAATAAGCCAAAGGTGCATCCTGACGTGACAAATCTGATCATGTCACAAGCATTCACTTACTATAATCACTATCAACGAACCTGCCGCCCCCGCCCCCCCCTACACCTTTCCTTACAACAACGTGTAACCTAACCTAACCTAACCTATGTTGTACCTTAACCTAACCTATGTTGTACCTTAACCTAACCTATGTTGTACCTTAACCTAACCTATGTTGTACCTTAACCTAACCTATGTTGTGCCTTAACCTAACCTATGTTGTGCCTTAACCTAACCTATGTTGTGCCTTAACCTAACCTATGTTGTGCCTTAACCTAACCTATGTTGTGCCTTAACCTAACCTATGTTGTGCCTTAACCTAACCTATGTTGTGCCTTAACCTAACCTATGTTGTGCCTTAACCTAACCTATGTTGTGCCTTAACCTAACCTATGTTGTGCCTTAACCTAACCTATGTTGTGCCTTAACCTAACCTATGTTGTGCCTTAACCTAACCCATGTTGTGCCTTAACCTAACCCATGTTGTGCCTTAACCTAACCCATGTTGTGCCTTAACCTAACCCATGTTGTGCCTTAACCTAACCCATGTTGTGCCTTAACCTAACCCATGTTGTGCCTTAACCTAACCCATGTTGTGCCTTAACCTAACCCATGTTGTGCCTTAACCTAACCCATGTTGTGCCTTAACCTAACCCATGTTGTGCCTTAACCTAACCCATGTTGTGCCTTAACCTAACCCATGTTGTGCCTTAACCTAACCCATGTTGTGCCTTAACCTAACCCATGTTGTGCCTTAACCTAACCCATGTTGTGCCTTAACCTAACCCATGTTGTGCCTTAACCTAACCCATGTTGTGCCTTAACCTAACCCATGTTGTGCCTTAACCTAACCCATGTTGTGCCTTAACCTAACCCATGTTGTGCCTTAACCTAACCCATGTTGTGCCTTAACCTAACCCATGTTGTGCCTTAACCTAACCCATGTTGTGCCTTAACCTAACCCATGTTGTGCCTTAACCTAACCCATGTTGTGCCTTAACCTAACCCATGTTGTGCCTTAACCTAACCCATGTTGTGCCTTAACCTAACCCATGTTGTGCCTTAACCTAACCCATGTCGTGCCTTAACCTAACCCATGTCGTGCCTTAACCTAACCCACGTTGTGCCTTAACCTAACCCACGTTGTGCCTTAACCTAACCCACGTTGTGCCCTAACGTAACCCACGTTGTCCCCTAACGTAACCCACGTTGTCGCCTAACGTAACCCACGTTGTCGCCTAAACCTGCTCTGTAATTGTTATACGACTCGTTCAATTAGTGTAGTGTTGCCCACCCGCAACCCTCGCAATATAGTTCGCTACTCGCACTCCCCGCTCCCCTGTGTATCGCTTCATGTTAAACACCTTGCAAGTCTTGCTCACTTTCCACATGCTCCTGCTGTACACTGTAATGTGGATGGCAGCAGGACGTACATGCCGCCCCTCCCCACGTCCCCACCTTGCCCCCTGCCTTCGCAAGCTGGTTGGTGAGAACTTTGCATGTTCAATGCCCTCCGCATGCGACGTACTCAGGCTACGTTGTGGTGCGGCCTGTGTCAACTGTCCGCTAATGTCGTACGCGTAAACCACAATCTGTACTGCACATTCGTCCTTATGTACTGAATGATACATCGTGGCACAAGTGTGACCGTACAACGACTGCGCCCAAAAACGGCGGACCATACAGTGCAAATATTGTGCACGCAGCTACGTGTCGTCTCCCTATGAGAGCTGGATTGCAGTGTGGTACGCCATAGAGACGTGTGGGAGGAACGGACGCCGTGGATGGCGATCAGCATGAGCTGTCTGTTGATGTATTCGGACCTAGTCGTCTCTCCTCACACACCGTGATGGCATGGTGCACCGCGTTCCATATCTGCGACATGCTACAGAGGCCGGTTGACAGTCGTTCGAGCAATGGACATCGCATACGTACGGGGGCCACCTTCCACGTATTGTCTAGGCGTGCACATTTTGTTGCGTGTATGTGGGCAGACGTAGTGTGGCGTGACACCTGACACAGGCATGCAATAATCGTGGAAGTTGCAAATGGCGATGGACGCCTGCGTTTTCTGGTGAAGTTACGCAAATGAACAAATGGTAACCTGTTGTGGTGCGGTTGTTCTCGCTAGGGGTGAATCGGTGATGGCGACGATAGGTTGAGGTACTAACCGGTTGTTCCAGCGATACCCACCATGCCGACGAAACTGAACGGCATCTGGGTGTGAAGCGATACGCGGCGGTGGCTGGGTGGGACCGTCCCCGGCCGGTGAGGGGGCGCCTCCCGGCGTGCTGGCCGCGCGGTGCGTGGGCGCACGCGCTACAGCCGGCTGGTGGGGGCGGCCAGTGGCACGCGCGCCGGCCGACGGACGCGGCAGGCGTCGCAGCTGCGCGCCGGCGCACCCTGCGCGCGGCGCCGTGCGGCCAAAGTAGGTCCTCGCGGGCCCGGTGCGAAGCGCGGTGGACATCTTCAGTGTGCTGGTCCGATTGAGGACTGTGTGCGTTGAGGATGCGCCGCCGCCCGGCGCTCGGCGCCGCGACGCCGTCTGCTGCTCGGTCGCCCCAGCGGTTCTCGCTGGTGGTTTGTATCGCAGCTGTGCGGATGTGTTGGCGCGTGCGCTGTGCTGGGAGAGTTCGCTTCGGCACCCAAGTGGGGCTTTTGTCCTTCTGTGGCGCTGGCGTTGGAGCTGCCGGTCACCGTAGGTGGCGCGTGTTGTCTCCCGCCGGCAATGCCACGACAGCACGCTCCCGGGCCTCTGTCGGCAGCGGCAAGCTCAGTTGGGAGCACGGGTGGTCGCACCGAAAGCGTCTACTCGCCTAACTCCGGGCGATTGCGCCTCTCTCGAACCCGACCAAGTACTTGGGACGGCGCTGCGCGCCGCCGGGACCTGAGAGGGTTTCGAGGTGTATTGTGCAGGGGAGCTCAGCCTCCTCCTGTTTGCAGAATGATTGAGCGGACGCTTGCGTGTTCGCGCGGGCCCCCGGGACACACTCCCGGGCGGCCGGCTGCTCAGCTCTAGTTGACGCAGCTCCCTGGTTGATCCTGCCAGTAGTCATATGCTTGTCTCAAAGATTAAGCCATGCATGTCTCAGTACAAGCCGCATTAAGGTGAAACCGCGAATGGCTCATTAAATCAGTTATGGTTCCTTAGATCGTACCCACGTTACTTGGATAACTGTGGTAATTCTAGAGCTAATACATGCAAACAGAGTCCCGACCAGAGATGGAAGGGACGCTTTTATTAGATCAAAACCAATCGGTCGGCTCGTCCGGTCCGTTTGCCTTGGTGACTCTGAATAACTTTGGGCTGATCGCACGGTCCTCGTACCGGCGACGCATCTTTCAAATGTCTGCCTTATCAACTGTCGATGGTAGGTTCTGCGCCTACCATGGTTGTAACGGGTAACGGGGAATCAGGGTTCGATTCCGGAGAGGGAGCCTGAGAAACGGCTACCACATCCAAGGAAGGCAGCAGGCGCGCAAATTACCCACTCCCGGCACGGGGAGGTAGTGACGAAAAATAACGATACGGGACTCATCCGAGGCCCCGTAATCGGAATGAGTACACTTTAAATCCTTTAACGAGTATCTATTGGAGGGCAAGTCTGGTGCCAGCAGCCGCGGTAATTCCAGCTCCAATAGCGTATATTAAAGTTGTTGCGGTTAAAAAGCTCGTAGTTGGATTTGTGTCCCACGCTGTTGGTTCACCGCCCGTCGGTGTTTAACTGGCATGTATCGTGGGACGTCCTGCCGGTGGGGCGAGCCGAAGGCGTGCGACCGCCCCGTGCGTGCTCGTGCGTCCCGAGGCGGACCCCGTTGAAATCCTACCAGGGTGCTCTTTATTGAGTGTCTCGGTGGGCCGGCACGTTTACTTTGAACAAATTAGAGTGCTTAAAGCAGGCAAGCCCGCCTGAATACTGTGTGCATGGAATAATGGAATAGGACCTCGGTTCTATTTTGTTGGTTTTCGGAACCCGAGGTAATGATTAATAGGGACAGGCGGGGGCATTCGTATTGCGACGTTAGAGGTGAAATTCTTGGATCGTCGCAAGACGAACAGAAGCGAAAGCATTTGCCAAGTATGTTTTCATTAATCAAGAACGAAAGTTAGAGGTTCGAAGGCGATCAGATACCGCCCTAGTTCTAACCATAAACGATGCCAGCCAGCGATCCGCCGCAGTTCCTC
>NW_025729228.1:795000-797500 GCF_021461385.2 Schistocerca piceifrons
GTGCATCCTGACGTGACAAATCTGATCATGTCACAAGCATTCACTTACTATAATCACTATCAACGAACCTGCCGCCCCCGCCCCCCCCTACACCTTTCCTTACAACAACGTGTAACCTAACCTAACCTATGTTGTACCTTAACCTAACCTATGTTGTACCTTAACCTAACCTATGTTGTACCTTAACCTAACCTATGTTGTACCTTAACCTAACCTATGTTGTGCCTTAACCTAACCTATGTTGTGCCTTAACCTAACCTATGTTGTGCCTTAACCTAACCTATGTTGTGCCTTAACCTAACCTATGTTGTGCCTTAACCTAACCTATGTTGTGCCTTAACCTAACCTATGTTGTGCCTTAACCTAACCTATGTTGTGCCTTAACCTAACCTATGTTGTGCCTTAACCTAACCTATGTTGTGCCTTAACCTAACCTATGTTGTGCCTTAACCTAACCTATGTTGTGCCTTAACCTAACCCATGTTGTGCCTTAACCTAACCCATGTTGTGCCTTAACCTAACCCATGTTGTGCCTTAACCTAACCCATGTTGTGCCTTAACCTAACCCATGTTGTGCCTTAACCTAACCCATGTTGTGCCTTAACCTAACCCATGTTGTGCCTTAACCTAACCCATGTTGTGCCTTAACCTAACCCATGTTGTGCCTTAACCTAACCCATGTTGTGCCTTAACCTAACCCATGTTGTGCCTTAACCTAACCCATGTTGTGCCTTAACCTAACCCATGTTGTGCCTTAACCTAACCCATGTTGTGCCTTAACCTAACCCATGTTGTGCCTTAACCTAACCCATGTTGTGCCTTAACCTAACCCATGTTGTGCCTTAACCTAACCCATGTTGTGCCTTAACCTAACCCATGTTGTGCCTTAACCTAACCCATGTTGTGCCTTAACCTAACCCATGTTGTGCCTTAACCTAACCCATGTTGTGCCTTAACCTAACCCATGTCGTGCCTTAACCTAACCCATGTCGTGCCTTAACCTAACCCACGTTGTGCCTTAACCTAACCCACGTTGTGCCTTAACCTAACCCACGTTGTGCCCTAACGTAACCCACGTTGTCCCCTAACGTAACCCACGTTGTCGCCTAACGTAACCCACGTTGTCGCCTAAACCTGCTCTGTAATTGTTATACGACTCGTTCAATTAGTGTAGTGTTGCCCACCCGCAACCCTCGCAATATAGTTCGCTACTCGCACTCCCCGCTCCCCTGTGTATCGCTTCATGTTAAACACCTTGCAAGTCTTGCTCACTTTCCACATGCTCCTGCTGTACACTGTAATGTGGATGGCAGCAGGACGTACATGCCGCCCCTCCCCACGTCCCCACCTTGCCCCCTGCCTTCGCAAGCTGGTTGGTGAGAACTTTGCATGTTCAATGCCCTCCGCATGCGACGTACTCAGGCTACGTTGTGGTGCGGCCTGTGTCAACTGTCCGCTAATGTCGTACGCGTAAACCACAATCTGTACTGCACATTCGTCCTTATGTACTGAATGATACATCGTGGCACATGTGTGACCGTACAACGACTGCGCCCAAAAACGGCGGACCATACAGTGCAAATATTGTGCACGCAGCTACGTGTCGTCTCCCTATGAGAGCTGGATTGCAGTGTGGTACGCCATAGAGACGTGTGGGAGGAACGGACGCCGTGGATGGCGATCAGCATGAGCTGTCTGTTGATGTATTCGGACCTAGTCGTCTCTCCTCACACACCGTGATGGCATGGTGCACCGCGTTCCATATCTGCGACATGCTACAGAGGCCGGTTGACAGTCGTTCGAGCAATGGACATCGCATACGTACGGGGGCCACCTTCCACGTATTGTCTAGGCGTGCACATTTTGTTGCGTGTATGTGGGCAGACGTAGTGTGGCGTGACACCTGACACAGGCATGCAATAATCGTGGAAGTTGCAAATGGCGATGGACGCCTGCGTTTTCTGGTGAAGTTACGCAAATGAACAAATGGTAACCTGTTGTGGTGCGGTTGTTCTCGCTAGGGGTGAATCGGTGATGGCGACGATAGGTTGAGGTACTAACCGGTTGTTCCAGCGATACCCACCATGCCGACGAAACTGAACGGCATCTGGGTGTGAAGCGATACGCGGCGGTGGCTGGGTGGGACCGTCCCCGGCCGGTGAGGGGGCGCCTCCCGGCGTGCTGGCCGCGCGGTGCGTGGGCGCACGCGCTACAGCCGGCTGGTGGGGGCGGCCAGTGGCAGGCGCGCCGGCCGACGGACGCGGCAGGCGTCGCAGCTGCGCGCCGGCGCACCCTGCGCGCGGCGCCGTGCGGCCAAAGTAGGTCCTCGCGGGCCCGGTGCGAAGCGCGGTGGACATCTTCAGTGTGCTGGTCCGATTGAGGACTGTGTGCGTTGAGGATGCGCCGCCGCCCGGCGCTCGGCGCCGCGACGCCGTCTGCTGCTCGGTCGCCCCAGCGGTTCTCGCTGGTGGTTTGTATCGCAGCTGTGCGGATGTGTTGG
>NW_025729228.1:807500-817500 GCF_021461385.2 Schistocerca piceifrons
ACGTCGTGCCTTAACCTAACCCACGTCGTGCCTTAACCTAACCCACGTCGTGCCTTAACCTAACCCACGTCGTGCCTTAACCTAACCCACGTCGTGCCTTAACCTAACCCACGTCGTGCCTTAACCTAACCCACGTCGTGCCTTAACCTAACCCACGTCGTGCCTTAACCTAACCCACGTTGTGCCTTAACCTAACCCACGTTGTGCCTTAACCTAACCCACGTTGTGCCCTAACGTAACCCACGTTGTCCCCTAACGTAACCCACGTTGTCGCCTAACGTAACCCACGTTGTCGCCTAAACCTGCTCTGTAATTGTTATACGACTCGTTCAATTAGTGTAGTGTTGCCCACCCGCAACCCTCGCAATATAGTTCGCTACTCGCACTCCCCGCTCCCCTGTGTATCGCTTCATGTTAAACACCTTGCAAGTCTTGCTCACTTTCCACATGCTCCTGCTGTACACTGTAATGTGGATGGCAGCAGGACGTACATGCCGCCCCTCCCCACGTCCCCACCTTGCCCCCTGCCTTCGCAAGCTGGTTGGTGAGAACTTTGCATGTTCAATGCCCTCCGCATGCGACGTACTCAGGCTACGTTGTGGTGCGGCCTGTGTCAACTGTCCGCTAATGTCGTACGCGTAAACCACAATCTGTACTGCACATTCGTCCTTATGTACTGAATGATACATCGTGGCACATGTGTGACCGTACAACGACTGCGCCCAAAAACGGCGGACCATACAGTGCAAATATTGTGCACGCAGCTACGTGTCGTCTCCCTATGAGAGCTGGATTGCAGTGTGGTACGCCATAGAGACGTGTGGGAGGAACGGACGCCGTGGATGGCGATCAGCATGAGCTGTCTGTTGATGTATTCGGACCTAGTCGTCTCTCCTCACACACCGTGATGGCATGGTGCACCGCGTTCCATATCTGCGACATGCTACAGAGGCCGGTTGACAGTCGTTCGAGCAATGGACATCGCATACGTACGGGGGCCACCTTCCACGTATTGTCTAGGCGTGCACATTTTGTTGCGTGTATGTGGGCAGACGTAGTGTGGCGTGACACCTGACACAGGCATGCAATAATCGTGGAAGTTGCAAATGGCGATGGACGCCTGCGTTTTCTGGTGAAGTTACGCAAATGAACAAATGGTAACCTGTTGTGGTGCGGTTGTTCTCGCTAGGGGTGAATCGGTGATGGCGACGATAGGTTGAGGTACTAACCGGTTGTTCCAGCGATACCCACCATGCCGACGAAACTGAACGGCATCTGGGTGTGAAGCGATACGCGGCGGTGGCTGGGTGGGACCGTCCCCGGCCGGTGAGGGGGCGCCTCCCGGCGTGCTGGCCGCGCGGTGCGTGGGCGCACGCGCTACAGCCGGCTGGTGGGGGCGGCCAGTGGCAGGCGCGCCGGCCGACGGACGCGGCAGGCGTCGCAGCTGCGCGCCGGCGCACCCTGCGCGCGGCGCCGTGCGGCCAAAGTAGGTCCTCGCGGGCCCGGTGCGAAGCGCGGTGGACATCTTCAGTGTGCTGGTCCGATTGAGGACTGTGTGCGTTGAGGATGCGCCGCCGCCCGGCGCTCGGCGCCGCGACGCCGTCTGCTGCTCGGTCGCCCCAGCGGTTCTCGCTGGTGGTTTGTATCGCAGCTGTGCGGATGTGTTGGCGCGTGCGCTGTGCTGGGAGAGTTCGCTTCGGCACCCAAGTGGGGCTTTTGTCCTTCTGTGGCGCTGGCGTTGGAGCTGCCGGTCACCGTAGGTGGCGCGTGTTGTCTCCCGCCGGCAATGCCACGACAGCACGCTCCCGGGCCTCTGTCGGCAGCGGCAAGCTCAGTTGGGAGCACGGGTGGTCGCACCGAAAGCGTCTACTCGCCTAACTCCGGGCGATTGCGCCTCTCTCGAACCCGACCAAGTACATGGGACGGCGCTGCGCGCCGCCGGGACCTGAGAGGGTTTCGAGGTGTATTGTGCAGGGGAGCTCAGCCTCCTCCTGTTTGCAGAATGATTGAGCGGACGCTTGTGTGTTCGCGCGGGCCCCCGGGACACACTCCCGGGCGGCCGGCTGCTCAGCTCTAGTTGACGCAGCTCCCTGGTTGATCCTGCCAGTAGTCATATGCTTGTCTCAAAGATTAAGCCATGCATGTCTCAGTACAAGCCGCATTAAGGTGAAACCGCGAATGGCTCATTAAATCAGTTATGGTTCCTTAGATCGTACCCACGTTACTTGGATAACTGTGGTAATTCTAGAGCTAATACATGCAAACAGAGTCCCGACGCACGGGAAAGCGGTCTGCGTGGCGCCACCTGGGGAAGGTGTGTTGCCTTCCGAAACTGGGTTAAAACCGCCAGGAGACCCTCTGATTCCCGGAAATCTTCAGACTGTCTGAAGTGCTCTGTGGCTCAGAGGAACCTGAGTGGGGCGGGGACCGTAATGTCCTATCCCGTGGCCTTGACGTGGCCCCGGCGCTCAGTAACCCCCTTAGATGGGGTGAAGCTAACACGGGAAGGGCCGTCCATGCATGACGTTAAACGGCTAGCCCTTAACTGGGTGCAATCCTCACTGAACCGCACTGGCCCACCGTGAATTATCAAAAGCGGTGGGTGAGACATGGTCGGCCATGATCCCCCAGTACGTGTGGAGGCCCTCCGGGGAACGTAACTCGGGTTTGAGTGCCGCACCGTCTCGATGATGTCAAACTCCACAACATAAGACCCGGGCCATACCATCATTTTATCACATCATCACTCTCATAACACCTCCGGGCTGTGGAACGGTGAGGGTTGTCGTTGTGTCAAGGAAGGACGTTAAACTCCCGTCACGGTAGGACGTTAAACGCCCCCAACCCAAGGCGAAAGCGAAGGGTGCGTGGCACAGGGGGAGCTGTGTCTGAGGGACTAACCATCTGTCCCTCAACTCGCAGAGCACAAGACCAGCTGGTGCTCTGTATGCCAGCGACGTCGTTTGTCGGCGTGGGACCTCGGCGCGAGTCGGCAAGTGCACTTCGCCGCGCCCGTGGTAAACCGGGGCGTGTTCTGCCAAACCCAGGGGGTGGTGACATCGCCTGGGCCAGGTTAGCTGGGTCCAGACCGTCGAACGACTGGGTGACCGGCCCGCCACCTGAGTAGGAGCGGGTCCTTGGCCTGTAGGTGGGAGCTCGGGCTAGTAGGCGGCGAAGGGCGAGAAGTGCATCCGCTTCTCCGGAGTGCGGGGTGCACTTGCCGAGGAACACTGGGAGAAATCGTCGGTGACGGGGCCACTGAAGGGGACCAGGACACTGGCAACAGTGTGCTGAACTCGGCGGCTCAGAGGTGCCCTTGGCCTAGGGACAAGGTTGGTGGGCGAGCTGCATCTTAGTCCCCCCCCATGCCAGAGGAGCCGGTCCGGGGTTAGAGACGGGCTCCCAACCCCCCTTTTTCTTCACTTGTCAATCATGGCTGAACCTGAGACAAGTGAATCGTGTGCTTCCGCGAGAGCTTCGATGCTTTCTGTTCCCGACCCATCGGGGCAAATGCAGGATATCGACGAAAGTGTTACGGAGAGACACAACAGAATTACACAGCTGTTGGAGTCCAACGTTAAGAATGGTAAGATCAGTCAAACCGCGATCTTGGCCATAAAAAATGAACTTGCCTCCTGGGCGATTGCTCATGCAAGGCTTGAGGGGCGAGTGGTGGAGCTGCAACGGGAAAACTTCACCCTTAGGAGACAACCGGCTAGGACATGGGCTGGTGTAGTAGCTCAGGCTGCACCCAAGTCCCAGACAACGAGAGAGACGATAGCGAAAGTGGCACAAAAGCCAGACACGGCGGTCTTTTTAAGACCCCTGCCTGGCCAAGACACAAAGAAGGTTCAGGAGATTTTCACGACTGTTATTAACCCAGTAAAGGATAAGATAAAAGTTAATAAAGTAAGGGCAACTAAAAATGTAGTGATTGTGGACGTGGCGACTGAAGAAGATAAAAATAAAATTCTTAATAATCAAAATTTGTGCAAGGCAGTCAAGTGCGAACCCCCAAAGAAGAGGAATCCACTCGTAATAATGTATGATGTACCGGTTACGATGGATAACAATGAACTGTGTAACACGATAAAGAATCAGAATTTCGATGACATGACTAATGAACAATTTACAAATGAATTCAAATTAAAATTTAAGACAGGACCACGAGACAGGCAGACAGTGCATCACGTAGCAGAAGTTACAGGATCTATGTGGAAAAAGCTCACATCTATGGGAAGGATATATGTTGGGTTTCATGCTATTAACGTTAGGGACTACTTGGTGGTGCCTCGCTGCCACAATTGTGGAGATTTAGATCATATCCACAAGTACTGTGACAGGAAGCCGGCTTGCTCCAGATGTGGAGCGGAAGATCACATTAGAAAAAATTGTACAAAATCCGGAATCTGTATCCCATGTACAAAGAGAGGCAAGAAGACCTGCAATGCCTCAGGTAGGAATTGCCCAACTTACAGGATGCTGGAGCAAAGGTTAATTTCAAGGATTGACTATGGCTGAAACCGCAGTTGTGCGCAGGATGCCAAAAAGGAAGTCTCCGGGGAAGAGGCGTAGGGACGCGGCCAGGGCTGTCAAATTCAGGCAATTTTTAACCTTCATTAAAGAAAGAAAAGCAGAAAAAATGGTAGATGTATCCATCCAGACAGATCCGTGTGAAAGGGAAGCAATCGCTCTCCCCTCCCCCCGGAACTCGAGACCGCCAGAAGATCGGGCACCCACAGTCAGGCGTCCTGCAATAGCGGGCCAAACTAAAAGTAACCTCACATCTGTAGGACCAGTCCAAGTCAATGCAATTAGTAGTACAGTAGTTACCCATACCTGTGACCAACCGTTAGTTAAACGTTTAGAGGTGGACCCCATCAGGATCTACCCAAATTTAGAACACGCTTTGCAACTTTCGCGTCTGGAGGAGCCGGCTGTCCTGACCACAGCATTAAGGCATATAGTGAGGGTGGGACACCTGTATGGACGTAAAGTCACCTTCTCGGCCATGGAGGCTGTTGATAGGATACAGTTAAAGACCATGAATCTCCCCACTGACTTCGGCGCCCTGCGTGACCTTGTTCAGAAGGTTTTCCAAAGGAGGAACGAAAAATTCGATTTAGATGAAATTTATAAGCAGGCTGTTCTAGCCAATGGAAGGATAGCTTTTGACTGGAGAAAGACCTTTCCAGAACAATACGTACACACGTACTTCCCATGATGATTAAATTACAAATAGGACAACTTAATGCACATAACAGCCGATTGGTCATGCAGGAGCTACGGAGGGTGGTGGAGGAGATGAGTCTTGACGTACTCTGTCTGCAGGAGCCATACTCTCTTGCGGGGAACATAGCTTTCGCCAGTGTCAGCTGGCAAATAGTATCTTTTGGAGATGATCCTAAAGCCACCACTATAGTTTTAAATAAAGCCATACGAGTCACAGTTTTGGCTCATTTCTCAAACGAACACTGTATTGTGACTGAACTCCAGACTCCAGTCGGGGTCATTCACTTAGTCAATATGTACTTCCAATATGGCGAGGACATCGAGGCCTATTTAGACCATCTATCAAGAGTAACAGCAGCGTTAAGAGGTAGAAAGATAGTGGTGGTGGCAGATGTCAATGCGAAATCCCCCCTGTGGTACAGTGGCACCCGGGACGGCAGAGGGGAGAAGATGGAGGAGACAATAATGTCACTACAATACTTGGTCGCTAATAGAGCCGGGAATCCCCCCACCTACACAGGCGGTGGAGGAGGAGGAACCAACATAGACATAACATTAGTATCACCTAACTTTGCTGGGCATTTGAATAATTGGAAAGTAAGAGACCAAATAACAACGAGTGACCATAATTTAATAACGTTTGAGCTTACAGATAGGGAATGCCACTGGGACATAGGGTGGGAGTTTCAGCTAAACTATAATAAAACTGATTGGGAGCGCCTTGCAAGAGAGTTTGTTCTACCGATATGGCCGGAGGGTGATGAAGACGTCGACAGGCATGCTGTGGAGCTGGTTAGTGCCATCACAAGAGCGGTAAAGGCTGCAGTACCAACTAGGAGGAGGGCTGTCGCGGCCTCCCCGGCACCATGGTCAGCTGAACTAGGGCAGTTGCGTCAGTCGGTTAGGAGGGCGAGGAGGTACTATCAGCGAAGTGTCGTCTGGGAAGAAAAACAGAGATGGCTGGGAGTCTATAGGAATGCCAAGGAGGAGTTCCAGAGGGAGCTCAAAAGGGTAAGGCTGGTAAGTTGGGAGAAGTACGTCCAAAGCCAATTGGCTATAGATCCCTGGGGTATTCCATATAAAATAGTCAGGGAAAAAATTAGGTCACCTATGGTACTATCTACCGTCCGGGATGGGAATCGGATGACTGGGACATGGCAGGAAACTGCTGAAGTCCTTCTCCGGTCCCTACTTCCGGATGACGTGGAAAATGAGGATACAGAAGAACAAGGCCTAATTAGGCAAGCCCAGGTAGAAGAGTACCAAAACAACACCTTGGTGTACCCTTTTTCGGAGAACGAGGTGGCGGAGCACATTAAAGCACTTAAGAGAGGAAAGGCCCCAGGACCAGACGGCATTATAGCGGAGGTGGTACAATACCTCGCTCCTCAACTGGTAGCACCTCTGGCAAGAATCTACAATGAGGCCCTAAGCCTCAAAAGGTTTCCTACCATCTGGAAACAAGCAAATGTAGTAATTATAAAAAAGGGACTGGATAAGGACCCAAAGGAGGTCAAGTCCTACAGACCCATTTGTCTGTTGGATCTGTTGGGAAAATTGCTAGAGAGGCTACTGGCTGACAGGCTGATGGCACACCGAGTGCTTTGTGGAATGAGCAGCAGGCAGTTCGGCTTTAGGCCGGGGCGTTCTGCGTCTGACGCAATCGCCATGGCGGCTGAGGTCTGCGGGTCATCCACACATAAGTATATAGTTGGCATCATGGTGGACATCAGTGGCGCCTTTGACAACCTGTGGTGGCCTTCGCTTTTCTCTCGCTTGCGAGAGAAGGAGTGCCCAGGGCCGCTATATGGCTGTCTTAGGAGCTATTGTGAGGACAGGGAGGTCTGGCTATCATCCCCTAGCGGTAGAGTGGGCAAAAAGATAACAAAGGGGTGTCCACAGGGCTCTGTCCTGGGGCCACTCTTTTGGGATGTCAATATGGAGCCTCTTCTTGAGACCCTGGAGAGCTGTGCAGATGTGCTAGAGGTGATAGCTTACGCGGATGACCTCCTCCTGTTGGTTGGCGGCCGGAGCCGAGAGGAACTAGAACCAAAGATAGAGAGAACCATGACACAACTCTCACAATGGTGCCACAAAACGAAGCAAAAAATAGCACCAAACAAATCGACTTATCTACTCTTAAAGGGCCAATTGGTCAGAAACCCTACAGTTAGGATGGATGGCACGCCAGTTATACGTCGTCGAGAAGCTAGATACTTAGGGCTAATATTAGATGAAAAATGGAGTTTCGGCAGGCATATCGAGGCAACTACACACAGGGCTTTAGAGGTGCTAAATAATCTCATCAACATTGGCCATAGACGTTTTCATCTTCCACCAAGTCTCATCAAATTGTATCATAACACCATCCTGGTTTCCATCGTGGGCTACGGGTCCGGGGTCTGGGCCCACAGGCTCACGAGGGTCGTTCCTGCCATGGCCGTGCGGAGGGTGCAGCGAAACATGATACTTCGTTCAGTGGGGGCATATAGAACATCTCCAGGGGGAGCATTACTAGTACTCATGGGCCTATGCCCCCTTGATGTAAAAATCAGGGAGCAGGCTGCATGGTATTGGGTAAAAAAGGGGAGAATAGAAAAAACAATGGATATAATGGGAGTCAGAGTGGGGGACAAAATTACAATTAGAAGAAGGGGAATGGAACTTTGGCAGGAAATTTGGGATGGGGAAGAGACCGGAAGAAGAACATACCAACTATTACCAAATGTACAGGAAAGACTACAGATGAAACACTTCCAGCCAAGTAAGGGACTGCTGCACTTCCTCACTGGGCATGGCCCGTACCCGGCATATCTTTGCCGGTTCGGGAAAAGAGCGACACCATCGTGTGACTGTGGTGCTGAACTGGGCACACCGGACCATGTGGTCTATGAGTGTCCGCTTTTCGACGACGTAGCACGGGATTTACGAAATTCACTACCTAATACAGACACCTTCCATCTCATTAGGGACGCTACCACCTTCACTATAATTGATAAACTGGCTAGCGAGGTTTCCGCCAAGGTCCTAAGGGAATACAGAAGGGAAATTGAGTAGGTAGGATCACAAATTCTAGACACAACGCATCATCCCATTCCGCCGGGGTGCGTACTGGCCGATCGTTAACAACGATCGGGATCCGACGCATCCAGGATTAGGGGGAGGGTGTGACCATACCGACTAGACTATAGCACACTAACTACGACAAATAATAACAATATATACTATGGTTGTAGGAGTAGAGTGTAGGAAATTTTTGTTTCTGTTTTTGACCTGCAGCGATTGTCGGAAGGCCAGCCCGGTGCCAGGGGCACGCCCACTGGGGTTAGCTCGGTGGGCACGGCCATAAAATAGTAGGTTTATATTATATACTGGCACACCTGTAACGCTGCAGGATGTAGATACCAGTAGCAAAGTAGCTTAGAGTTGATAGCCTAACAGTAATCCACATAGATACCTGTAGATAATGTAGTTACCTGTAGATTGAACTAACTTCCTGTAGCTAATAATAGTAATAGAATATAATAGATAAAGGTATATGCTGCTGAAATGTAATTCATAGCAAAATTCGACCCACTAATGTTTTTTAGGTGGTGGGTTAATTATGTATGATATTGGGATTTTAAATAAAGAATTTTTTTTTTTTTTTTTAAAAAAAAAAAAAAAAAAAAAAAAAAAAAAAAAAAAAAAAAAAAAAAAACAGAGTCCCGACCAGAGATGGAAGGGACGCTTTTATTAGATCAAAACCAATCGGTCGGCTCGTCCGGTCCGTTTGCCTTGGTGACTCTGAATAACTTTGGGCTGATCGCACGGTCCTCGTACCGGCGACGCATCTTTCAAATGTCTGCCTTATCAACTGTCGATGGTAGGTTCTGCGCCTACCATGGTTGTAACGGGTAACGGGGAATCAGGGTTCGATTCCGGAGAGGGAGCCTGAGAAACGGCTACCACATCCAAGGAAGGCAGCAGGCGCGCAAATTACCCACTCCCGGCACGGGGAGGTAGTGACGAAAAATAACGATACGGGACTCATCCGAGGCCCCGTAATCGGAATGAGTACACTTTAAATCCTTTAACGAGTATCTATTGGAGGGCAAGTCTGGTGCCAGCAGCCGCGGTAATTCCAGCTCCAATAGCGTATATTAAAGTTGTTGCGGTTAAAAAGCTCGTAGTTGGATTTGTGTCCCACGCTGTTGGTTCACCGCCCGTCGGTGTTTAACTGGCATGTATCGTGGGACGTCCTGCCGGTGGGGCGAGCCGAAGGCGTGCGACCGCCCCGTGCGTGCTCGTGCGTCCCGAGGCGGACCCCGTTGAAATCCTACCAGGGTGCTCTTTATTGAGTGTCTCGGTGGGCCGGCACGTTTACTTTGAACAAATTAGAGTGCTTAAAGCAGGCAAGCCCGCCTGAATACTGTGTGCATGGAATAATGGAATAGGACCTCGGTTCTATTTTGTTGGTTTTCGGAACCCGAGGTAATGATTAATAGGGACAGGCGGGGGCATTCGTATTGCGACGTTAGAGGTGAAATTCTTGGATCGTCGCAAGACGAACAGAAGCGAAAGCATTTGCCAAGTATGTTTTCATTAATCAAGAACGAAAGTTAGAGGTTCGAAGGCGATCAGATACCGCCCTAGTTCTAACCATAAACGATGCCAGCCAGCGATCCGCCGCAGTTCCTCCGATGACTCGGCGGGCAGCCTCCGGGAAACCAAAGCTTTTGGGTTCCGGGGGAAGTATGGTTGCAAAGCTGAAACTTAAAGGAATTGA
>NW_025729228.1:825000-827500 GCF_021461385.2 Schistocerca piceifrons
ACACCTTTCCTTACAACAACGTGTAACCTAACCTAACCTAACCTATGTTGTACCTTAACCTAACCTATGTTGTACCTTAACCTAACCTATGTTGTACCTTAACCTAACCTATGTTGTACCTTAACCTAACCTATGTTGTACCTTAACCTAACCTATGTTGTGCCTTAACCTAACCTATGTTGTGCCTTAACCTAACCTATGTTGTGCCTTAACCTAACCTATGTTGTGCCTTAACCTAACCTATGTTGTGCCTTAACCTAACCTATGTTGTGCCTTAACCTAACCTATGTTGTGCCTTAACCTAACCTATGTTGTGCCTTAACCTAACCTATGTTGTGCCTTAACCTAACCTATGTTGTGCCTTAACCTAACCTATGTTGTGCCTTAACCTAACCTATGTTGTGCCTTAACCTAACCTATGTTGTGCCTTAACCTAACCTATGTTGTGCCTTAACCTAACCTATGTTGTGCCTTAACCTAACCTATGTTGTGCCTTAACCTAACCCATGTTGTGCCTTAACCTAACCCATGTTGTGCCTTAACCTAACCCATGTTGTGCCTTAACCTAACCCATGTTGTGCCTTAACCTAACCCATGTTGTGCCTTAACCTAACCCATGTTGTGCCTTAACCTAACCCATGTTGTGCCTTAACCTAACCCATGTTGTGCCTTAACCTAACCCATGTTGTGCCTTAACCTAACCCATGTTGTGCCTTAACCTAACCCATGTTGTGCCTTAACCTAACCCATGTTGTGCCTTAACCTAACCCATGTTGTGCCTTAACCTAACCCATGTTGTGCCTTAACCTAACCCATGTTGTGCCTTAACCTAACCCATGTTGTGCCTTAACCTAACCCATGTTGTGCCTTAACCTAACCCATGTTGTGCCTTAACCTAACCCATGTTGTGCCTTAACCTAACCCATGTTGTGCCTTAACCTAACCCATGTTGTGCCTTAACCTAACCCATGTTGTGCCTTAACCTAACCCATGTTGTGCCTTAACCTAACCCATGTTGTGCCTTAACCTAACCCATGTTGTGCCTTAACCTAACCCATGTCGTGCCTTAACCTAACCCATGTCGTGCCTTAACCTAACCCACGTTGTGCCTTAACCTAACCCACGTTGTGCCTTAACCTAACCCACGTTGTGCCCTAACGTAACCCACGTTGTCCCCTAACGTAACCCACGTTGTCGCCTAACGTAACCCACGTTGTCGCCTAAACCTGCTCTGTAATTGTTATACGACTCGTTCAATTAGTGTAGTGTTGCCCACCCGCAACCCTCGCAATATAGTTCGCTACTCGCACTCCCCGCTCCCCTGTGTATCGCTTCATGTTAAACACCTTGCAAGTCTTGCTCACTTTCCACATGCTCCTGCTGTACACTGTAATGTGGATGGCAGCAGGACGTACATGCCGCCCCTCCCCACGTCCCCACCTTGCCCCCTGCCTTCGCAAGCTGGTTGGTGAGAACTTTGCATGTTCAATGCCCTCCGCATGCGACGTACTCAGGCTACGTTGTGGTGCGGCCTGTGTCAACTGTCCGCTAATGTCGTACGCGTAAACCACAATCTGTACTGCACATTCGTCCTTATGTACTGAATGATACATCGTGGCACATGTGTGACCGTACAACGACTGCGCCCAAAAACGGCGGACCATACAGTGCAAATATTGTGCACGCAGCTACGTGTCGTCTCCCTATGAGAGCTGGATTGCAGTGTGGTACGCCATAGAGACGTGTGGGAGGAACGGACGCCGTGGATGGCGATCAGCATGAGCTGTCTGTTGATGTATTCGGACCTAGTCGTCTCTCCTCACACACCGTGATGGCATGGTGCACCGCGTTCCATATCTGCGACATGCTACAGAGGCCGGTTGACAGTCGTTCGAGCAATGGACATCGCATACGTACGGGGGCCACCTTCCACGTATTGTCTAGGCGTGCACATTTTGTTGCGTGTATGTGGGCAGACGTAGTGTGGCGTGACACCTGACACAGGCATGCAATAATCGTGGAAGTTGCAAATGGCGATGGACGCCTGCGTTTTCTGGTGAAGTTACGCAAATGAACAAATGGTAACCTGTTGTGGTGCGGTTGTTCTCGCTAGGGGTGAATCGGTGATGGCGACGATAGGTTGAGGTACTAACCGGTTGTTCCAGCGATACCCACCATGCCGACGAAACTGAACGGCATCTGGGTGTGAAGCGATACGCGGCGGTGGCTGGGTGGGACCGTCCCCGGCCGGTGAGGGGGCGCCTCCCGGCGTGCTGGCCGCGCGGTGCGTGGGCGCACGCGCTACAGCCGGCTGGTGGGGGCGGCCAGTGGCACGCGCGCCGGCCGACGGACGCGGCAGGCGTCGCAGCTGCGCGCCGGCGCACCCTGCGCGCGGCGCCGTGCGGCCAAAGTAGGTCCTCGCGGGCCCGGTGCGAAGCGCGGTGGACATCTTCAGTGTGCTGGTCCGATTGAGGACTGTGTGCGTTGAGGATGCGCCGCC
>NW_025729228.1:832500-835000 GCF_021461385.2 Schistocerca piceifrons
CGAGTCAGTCGATCCTAAGCCCTAGGAGAAATCCGATGTTGATGGGGGCCGTCATAGCATGATGCGCTTTGTGCTGGCCCCCGTTGGGCGAAAGGGAATCCGGTTCCTATTCCGGAACCCGGCAGCGGAACCGATACAAGTCGGGCCCCTCTTTTAGAGATGCTCGTCGGGGTAACCCAAAAGGACCCGGAGACGCCGTCGGGAGATCGGGGAAGAGTTTTCTTTTCTGCATGAGCGTTCGAGTTCCCTGGAATCCTCTAGCAGGGAGATAGGGTTTGGAACGCGAAGAGCACCGCAGTTGCGGCGGTGTCCCGATCTTCCCCTCGGACCTTGAAAATCCGGGAGAGGGCCACGTGGAGGTGTCGCGCCGGTTCGTACCCATATCCGCAGCAGGTCTCCAAGGTGAAGAGCCTCTAGTCGATAGAATAATGTAGGTAAGGGAAGTCGGCAAATTGGATCCGTAACTTCGGGATAAGGATTGGCTCTGAGGATCGGGGCGTGTCGGGCTTGGTCGGGAAGTGGGTCAGCGCTAACGTGCCGGGCCTGGGCGAGGTGAGAGCCGTAGGGGTGCCGGTAAGTGCGGGCGTTAAGGTGGCCAAGTGGCGGCGGTGTGGCTGCATCCGGACTTGGCTTTTCGAAGTGCGGTCTTGATGTAGTCGTGCTGCTGCTGCGAGGTGCCTTCCTTGGGTTATAGTTACAGGGAGAGTGATGCGCAATACATGGGCCTAGCCCTCTTAGCCTCTCCTCTCCTGCGGTCTTCTCCCCTTCTCGTGGGCCCGCTGATTTTCGCAGAGTGGTAGACCGCACCAGGGGCTTGGGGGGGTTACCAGCCCCCCTCGCACTATCCCTTTTTTAGTTGGGGGCAGTAATCAGAGAATAAGTGGTGGCCCTTCCGCTGAAGGCGCCACCCCAACTCCCCCAGCACCTAGCCGGCCAACCGGCCGTGCCGAAAATCTTGTAACTTTTGCAGCTGAATACACCTGTAGTGAGTGCCACCGCAGCTTCACCACCAAGAACGGTCTCGGGGTCCATCGCCGCCGCCAACACCTTGCGGCCGCCAATGCGGAGATCGTCACGGAGAGGCATCGCGCGAGGTGGACGGAGGAAGAAGTCCTGTCGCTCGCCAAGGCAGAGGCCGAACTGTTCCTCGAGAGGGACGCCCGGTTCTTCTTTGTAAATCAAGAACTCATCAGGATGTTCCCCGACCGAACGCTTGAGGCAATCAAGTGCCGACGGCGGCAAGCTGCCCACAAGCAGCTTGTCCGCCAATTCATGGAGGCGCTTGAGATCGGTCGGGGTGAAGAGCCGGCGTCCCGCCGGGGAGCAGCGAGCCCGCTGCCTGACGCGGGCGAGGCCGCTGCGCCGCCCGTCGACGCAGCCGAGGACTTCGCGGCCGACACCACCGGGCCGCCGCCGGAGGGGCCGACTGACGCCGCCATCTGGGAGCATCTGGCGGGGCTACCCGCTTCCGCCCAGCGTTTCTCTGCCCTGGATCGTGTCATAGGTCTGGGGCGGGGCACGCCGCCCGATGTCATCCTGGGCATGCTCCCGGATGCCCTTGCGTCGGTCGGGTCCAGAGGGGAGAGATCGATCACCAGGACACAGCGGCCGCGCCAACCATCGAAGCGGCCGCCTGCCGCGCCGCCGACGCAGAAGCGCAAGCGGCGCCGCTGGGAGTACGCGAGAACGCAGGATGCCTTCCGACGGTCGCGTGCACGTTGCGTGCGCGGCCTCTTGGATGGCACCCTGCTCCAGCCGCCACCTGCCATCCCTGGTCTGCTGGACTTCTGGGCGGACCTCTTCACCAAGAAGCCCATCTCCACCGCGGGCTTCATTCGTGACCGCCTCCTCCCGCACTCAGAGCCTGTCGCTCTCGAGTGCATATGGGGGCCGGTCACACATGAGGAGGTCGCCGCCGCGTTGCCGCCCAGGGGATCAGCAGCCGGGCCGGACGGCCTTACCCCAGCGGAGTTGCGGCGCCTGCCGCACGAAGTCCTGGTGAAAGTGATGAATCTCTTCCTTCTGGCCCGCGCCCTTCCGGAACGCCTGCTTCGCGCGCGGACGTCCCTTCTCCCGAAAACGGCTGCACCAACATCCCCCGCTGACTTTCGCCCCATTACGGTCTGCTCGGTGTTGGCGCGGACCTTTCACAAGGTTCTCGCGTCACGCCTGATGCGCGCATGTGCTGTGGACGAACGTCAGCGGGCATTCATCCCTCGGGATGGGATGTTGGAAAATACCTTCATCTTGGACACTGCTCTCACCGACGCAGTTCGCTCCTGCCGCTCTGTCTTTGTGGCATCGATCGACGTATCTAAGGCATTCGATTCGGTAGATCATGCTGCCCTTCGCCCCGTGCTGAAGGCGCATGGCCTGCCGGATTGCTTTGTCGAGTATGTCGAGCGGTGCTACGAGGGCAGCACGACAGTGATAGCGGACGGCGCCGGCGTGGGCGTGTCTGTGCAGCCAGCACGGGGCGTTCGCCAGGGCGATCCCCTCT
>NW_025729228.1:840000-842500 GCF_021461385.2 Schistocerca piceifrons
CCAAAGGTGCATCCTGACGTGACAAATCTGATCATGTCACAAGCATTCACTTACTATAATCACTATCAACGAACCTGCCGCCCCCGCCCCCCCCTACACCTTTCCTTACAACAACGTGTAACCTAACCTAACCTAACCTATGTTGTACCTTAACCTAACCTATGTTGTACCTTAACCTAACCTATGTTGTACCTTAACCTAACCTATGTTGTACCTTAACCTAACCTATGTTGTACCTTAACCTAACCTATGTTGTACCTTAACCTAACCTATGTTGTGCCTTAACCTAACCTATGTTGTGCCTTAACCTAACCTATGTTGTGCCTTAACCTAACCTATGTTGTGCCTTAACCTAACCTATGTTGTGCCTTAACCTAACCTATGTTGTGCCTTAACCTAACCTATGTTGTGCCTTAACCTAACCTATGTTGTGCCTTAACCTAACCTATGTTGTGCCTTAACCTAACCTATGTTGTGCCTTAACCTAACCTATGTTGTGCCTTAACCTAACCTATGTTGTGCCTTAACCTAACCTATGTTGTGCCTTAACCTAACCTATGTTGTGCCTTAACCTAACCTATGTTGTGCCTTAACCTAACCCATGTTGTGCCTTAACCTAACCCATGTTGTGCCTTAACCTAACCCATGTTGTGCCTTAACCTAACCCATGTTGTGCCTTAACCTAACCCATGTTGTGCCTTAACCTAACCCATGTTGTGCCTTAACCTAACCCATGTTGTGCCTTAACCTAACCCATGTTGTGCCTTAACCTAACCCATGTTGTGCCTTAACCTAACCCATGTTGTGCCTTAACCTAACCCATGTTGTGCCTTAACCTAACCCATGTTGTGCCTTAACCTAACCCATGTTGTGCCTTAACCTAACCCATGTTGTGCCTTAACCTAACCCATGTTGTGCCTTAACCTAACCCATGTTGTGCCTTAACCTAACCCATGTTGTGCCTTAACCTAACCCATGTTGTGCCTTAACCTAACCCATGTTGTGCCTTAACCTAACCCATGTTGTGCCTTAACCTAACCCATGTTGTGCCTTAACCTAACCCATGTTGTGCCTTAACCTAACCCATGTTGTGCCTTAACCTAACCCATGTTGTGCCTTAACCTAACCCATGTCGTGCCTTAACCTAACCCATGTCGTGCCTTAACCTAACCCACGTTGTGCCTTAACCTAACCCACGTTGTGCCTTAACCTAACCCACGTTGTGCCCTAACGTAACCCACGTTGTCCCCTAACGTAACCCACGTTGTCGCCTAACGTAACCCACGTTGTCGCCTAAACCTGCTCTGTAATTGTTATACGACTCGTTCAATTAGTGTAGTGTTGCCCACCCGCAACCCTCGCAATATAGTTCGCTACTCGCACTCCCCGCTCCCCTGTGTATCGCTTCATGTTAAACACCTTGCAAGTCTTGCTCACTTTCCACATGCTCCTGCTGTACACTGTAATGTGGATGGCAGCAGGACGTACATGCCGCCCCTCCCCACGTCCCCACCTTGCCCCCTGCCTTCGCAAGCTGGTTGGTGAGAACTTTGCATGTTCAATGCCCTCCGCATGCGACGTACTCAGGCTACGTTGTGGTGCGGCCTGTGTCAACTGTCCGCTAATGTCGTACGCGTAAACCACAATCTGTACTGCACATTCGTCCTTATGTACTGAATGATACATCGTGGCACATGTGTGACCGTACAACGACTGCGCCCAAAAACGGCGGACCATACAGTGCAAATATTGTGCACGCAGCTACGTGTCGTCTCCCTATGAGAGCTGGATTGCAGTGTGGTACGCCATAGAGACGTGTGGGAGGAACGGACGCCGTGGATGGCGATCAGCATGAGCTGTCTGTTGATGTATTCGGACCTAGTCGTCTCTCCTCACACACCGTGATGGCATGGTGCACCGCGTTCCATATCTGCGACATGCTACAGAGGCCGGTTGACAGTCGTTCGAGCAATGGACATCGCATACGTACGGGGGCCACCTTCCACGTATTGTCTAGGCGTGCACATTTTGTTGCGTGTATGTGGGCAGACGTAGTGTGGCGTGACACCTGACACAGGCATGCAATAATCGTGGAAGTTGCAAATGGCGATGGACGCCTGCGTTTTCTGGTGAAGTTACGCAAATGAACAAATGGTAACCTGTTGTGGTGCGGTTGTTCTCGCTAGGGGTGAATCGGTGATGGCGACGATAGGTTGAGGTACTAACCGGTTGTTCCAGCGATACCCACCATGCCGACGAAACTGAACGGCATCTGGGTGTGAAGCGATACGCGGCGGTGGCTGGGTGGGACCGTCCCCGGCCGGTGAGGGGGCGCCTCCCGGCGTGCTGGCCGCGCGGTGCGTGGGCGCACGCGCTACAGCCGGCTGGTGGGGGCGGCCAGTGGCAGGCGCGCCGGCCGACGGACGCGGCAGGCGTCGCAGCTGCGCGCCGGCGCACCCTGCGCGCGGCGCCGTGCGGCCAAAGTAGGTCCTCGCGGGCC
>NW_025729228.1:847500-850000 GCF_021461385.2 Schistocerca piceifrons
TAGTAGCAAATACTCCAGCGAGGCCCTGGAGGGCTGACGCGGAGAAGGGTTTCGTGTGAACAGCCGTTGCACACGAGTCAGTCGATCCTAAGCCCTAGGAGAAATCCGATGTTGATGGGGGCCGTCATAGCATGATGCGCTTTGTGCTGGCCCCCGTTGGGCGAAAGGGAATCCGGTTCCTATTCCGGAACCCGGCAGCGGAACCGATACAAGTCGGGCCCCTCTTTTAGAGATGCTCGTCGGGGTAACCCAAAAGGACCCGGAGACGCCGTCGGGAGATCGGGGAAGAGTTTTCTTTTCTGCATGAGCGTTCGAGTTCCCTGGAATCCTCTAGCAGGGAGATAGGGTTTGGAACGCGAAGAGCACCGCAGTTGCGGCGGTGTCCCGATCTTCCCCTCGGACCTTGAAAATCCGGGAGAGGGCCACGTGGAGGTGTCGCGCCGGTTCGTACCCATATCCGCAGCAGGTCTCCAAGGTGAAGAGCCTCTAGTCGATAGAATAATGTAGGTAAGGGAAGTCGGCAAATTGGATCCGTAACTTCGGGATAAGGATTGGCTCTGAGGATCGGGGCGTGTCGGGCTTGGTCGGGAAGTGGGTCAGCGCTAACGTGCCGGGCCTGGGCGAGGTGAGTGCCGTAGGGGTGCCGGTAAGTGCGGGCGTTTAGCGCGGGCGTGGTCTGCTCTCGCCGTTGGTCGGCCTCGTGCTGGTCGGCGGTGCAGGATGCGCGCGCCTGCGCGGCGTTCGCGCCCCGGTGCTTCAACCTGCGTGCAGGATCCGAGCTCGGTCCCGTGCCTTGGCCTCCCACGGATCTTCCTTGCTGCGAGGCCGCGTCCGCCTTAGCGTGCTCCTCCGGGGGCGCGCGGGTGCGCGGATTCTCTTCGGCCGCCATTCAACGATCAACTCAGAACTGGCACGGACTGGGGGAATCCGACTGTCTAATTAAAACAAAGCATTGCGATGGCCCTAGCGGGTGTTGACGCAATGTGATTTCTGCCCAGTGCTCTGAATGTCAACGTGAAGAAATTCAAGCAAGCGCGGGTAAACGGCGGGAGTAACTATGACTGCCCGCTGCCTGACGCGGGCGAGGCCGCTGCGCCGCCCGTCGACGCAGCCGAGGACTTCGCGGCCGACACCACCGGGCCGCCGCCGGAGGGGCCGACTGACGCCGCCATCTGGGAACATCTGGCGGGGCTACCCGCTTCCGCCCAGCGTTTCTCTGCCCTGGATCGTGTCATAGGTCTGGGGCGGGGCACGCCGCCCGATGTCATCCTGGGCATGCTCCCGGATGCCCTTGCGTCGGTCGGGTCCAGAGGGGAGAGATCGATCACCAGGACACAGCGGCCGCGCCAACCACCGAAGCGGCCGCCTGCCGCGCCGCCGACGCAGAAGCGCAAGCGGCGCCGCTGGGAGTACGCGAGAACGCAGGATGCCTTCCGACGGTCGCGTGCACGTTGCGTGCGCGGCCTCTTGGATGGCACCCTGCTCCAGCCGCCACCTGCCATCCCTGGTCTGCTGGACTTCTGGGCGGACCTCTTCACCAAGAAGCCCATCTCCACCGCGGGCTTCATTCGTGACCGCCTCCTCCCGCACTCAGAGCCTGTCGCTCTCGAGTGCATATGGGGGCCGGTCACACATGAGGAGGTCGCCGCCGCGTTGCCGCCCAGGGGATCAGCAGCCGGGCCGGACGGCCTTACCCCAGCGGAGTTGCGGCGCCTGCCGCACGAAGTCCTGGTGAAAGTGATGAATCTCTTCCTTCTGGCCCGCGCCCTTCCGGAACGCCTGCTTCGCGCGCGGACGTCCCTTCTCCCGAAAACGGCTGCACCAACATCCCCCGCTGACTTTCGCCCCATTACGGTCTGCTCGGTGTTGGCGCGGACCTTTCACAAGGTTCTCGCGTCACGCCTGATGCGCGCATGTGCTGTGGACGAACGTCAGCGGGCATTCATCCCTCGGGATGGGATGTTGGAAAATACCTTCATCTTAGACACTGCTCTCACCGACGCAGTTCGCTCCTGCCGCTCTGTCTTTGTGGCATCGATCGACGTATCTAAGGCATTCGATTCGGTAGATCATGCTGCCCTTCGCCCCGTGCTGAAGGCGCATGGCCTGCCGGATTGCTTTGTCGAGTATGTCGAGCGGTGCTACGAGGGCAGCACGACAGTGATAGCGGACGGCGCCGGCGTGGGCGTGTCTGTGCAGCCAGCACGGGGCGTTCGCCAGGGCGATCCCCTCTCCCCCCTCCTGTTCAACTTTGCGGTGGACTACGTTTTAGGCCAACTGCCCTCCCACATCGGAGCTCGGATCCTCGGTCGCAGAGTCAACGCTGCGGCCTTTGCAGATGACGTCTTGCTGTTTGCAGCGACCCCGAGGGGCTTGCAGTCCCTCATCGACGCAGCTACCGCAGCCCTCGCCCACCTGGGGCTGCAGATCAACGCCCGGAAGTGTTTCACCCTCGCCTTAGTCGCGTCAGGGCGCGAGAAGAAGGTGAAGGTGGACAGCA
>NW_025729228.1:855000-860000 GCF_021461385.2 Schistocerca piceifrons
GCCTTAACCTAACCTATGTTGTGCCTTAACCTAACCTATGTTGTGCCTTAACCTAACCTATGTTGTGCCTTAACCTAACCTATGTTGTGCCTTAACCTAACCTATGTTGTGCCTTAACCTAACCTATGTTGTGCCTTAACCTAACCTATGTTGTGCCTTAACCTAACCTATGTTGTGCCTTAACCTAACCTATGTTGTGCCTTAACCTAACCCATGTTGTGCCTTAACCTAACCCATGTTGTGCCTTAACCTAACCCATGTTGTGCCTTAACCTAACCCATGTTGTGCCTTAACCTAACCCATGTTGTGCCTTAACCTAACCCATGTTGTGCCTTAACCTAACCCATGTTGTGCCTTAACCTAACCCATGTTGTGCCTTAACCTAACCCATGTTGTGCCTTAACCTAACCCATGTTGTGCCTTAACCTAACGCATGTTGTGCCTTAACCTAACCCATGTTGTGCCTTAACCTAACCCATGTTGTGCCTTAACCTAACCCATGTTGTGCCTTAACCTAACCCATGTTGTGCCTTAACCTAACCCATGTTGTGCCTTAACCTAACCCATGTTGTGCCTTAACCTAACCCATGTTGTGCCTTAACCTAACCCATGTTGTGCCTTAACCTAACCCATGTTGTGCCTTAACCTAACCCATGTTGTGCCTTAACCTAACCCATGTTGTGCCTTAACCTAACCCATGTTGTGCCTTAACCTAACCCATGTTGTGCCTTAACCTAACCCATGTTGTGCCTTAACCTAACCCATGTTGTGCCTTAACCTAACCCATGTTGTGCCTTAACCTAACCCATGTTGTGCCTTAACCTAACCCATGTTGTGCCTTAACCTAACCCATGTTGTGCCTTAACCTAACCCATGTTGTGCCTTAACCTAACCCATGTTGTGCCTTAACCTAACCCATGTTGTGCCTTAACCTAACCCATGTTGTGCCTTAACCTAACCCATGTTGTGCCTTAACCTAACCCATGTTGTGCCTTAACCTAACCCATGTTGTGCCTTAACCTAACCCATGTTGTGCCTTAACCTAACCTATGTTGTGCCTTAACCTAACCCATGTTGTGCCTTAACCTAACCCATGTTGTGCCTTAACCTAACCCATGTTGTGCCTTAACCTAACCCATGTTGTGCCTTAACCTAACCCATGTTGTGCCTTAACCTAACCCATGTTGTGCCTTAACCTAACCCATGTTGTGCCTTAACCTAACCCATGTTGTGCCTTAACCTAACCCATGTTGTGCCTTAACCTAACCCATGTTGTGCCTTAACCTAACCCATGTTGTGCCTTAACCTAACCCATGTTGTGCCTTAACCTAACCCATGTTGTGCCTTAACCTAACCCATGTTGTGCCTTAACCTAACCCATGTTGTGCCTTAACCTAACCCATGTTGTGCCTTAACCTAACCCATGTTGTGCCTTAACCTAACCCATGTTGTGCCTTAACCTAACCCATGTTGTGCCTTAACCTAACCCATGTTGTGCCTTAACCTAACCCATGTTGTGCCTTAACCTAACCCATGTTGTGCCTTAACCTAACCCATGTTGTGCCTTAACCTAACCCATGTCGTGCCTTAACCTAACCCACGTTGTGCCTTAACCTAACCCACGTTGTGCCTTAACCTAACCCACGTTGTGCCCTAACGTAACCCACGTTGTCCCCTAACGTAACCCACGTTGTCGCCTAACGTAACCCACGTTGTCGCCTAAACCTGCTCTGTAATTGTTATACGACTCGTTCAATTAGTGTAGTGTTGCCCACCCGCAACCCTCGCAATATAGTTCGCTACTCGCACTCCCCGCTCCCCTGTGTATCGCTTCATGTTAAACACCTTGCAAGTCTTGCTCACTTTCCACATGCTCCTGCTGTACACTGTAATGTGGATGGCAGCAGGACGTACATGCCGCCCCTCCCCACGTCCCCACCTTGCCCCCTGCCTTCGCAAGCTGGTTGGTGAGAACTTTGCATGTTCAATGCCCTCCGCATGCGACGTACTCAGGCTACGTTGTGGTGCGGCCTGTGTCAACTGTCCGCTAATGTCGTACGCGTAAACCACAATCTGTACTGCACATTCGTCCTTATGTACTGAATGATACATCGTGGCACATGTGTGACCGTACAACGACTGCGCCCAAAAACGGCGGACCATACAGTGCAAATATTGTGCACGCAGCTACGTGTCGTCTCCCTATGAGAGCTGGATTGCAGTGTGGTACGCCATAGAGACGTGTGGGAGGAACGGACGCCGTGGATGGCGATCAGCATGAGCTGTCTGTTGATGTATTCGGACCTAGTCGTCTCTCCTCACACACCGTGATGGCATGGTGCACCGCGTTCCATATCTGCGACATGCTACAGAGGCCGGTTGACAGTCGTTCGAGCAATGGACATCGCATACGTACGGGGGCCACCTTCCACGTATTGTCTAGGCGTGCACATTTTGTTGCGTGTATGTGGGCAGACGTAGTGTGGCGTGACACCTGACACAGGCATGCAATAATCGTGGAAGTTGCAAATGGCGATGGACGCCTGCGTTTTCTGGTGAAGTTACGCAAATGAACAAATGGTAACCTGTTGTGGTGCGGTTGTTCTCGCTAGGGGTGAATCGGTGATGGCGACGATAGGTTGAGGTACTAACCGGTTGTTCCAGCGATACCCACCATGCCGACGAAACTGAACGGCATCTGGGTGTGAAGCGATACGCGGCGGTGGCTGGGTGGGACCGTCCCCGGCCGGTGAGGGGGCGCCTCCCGGCGTGCTGGCCGCGCGGTGCGTGGGCGCACGCGCTACAGCCGGCTGGTGGGGGCGGCCAGTGGCAGGCGCGCCGGCCGACGGACGCGGCAGGCGTCGCAGCTGCGCGCCGGCGCACCCTGCGCGCGGCGCCGTGCGGCCAAAGTAGGTCCTCGCGGGCCCGGTGCGAAGCGCGGTGGACATCTTCAGTGTGCTGGTCCGATTGAGGACTGTGTGCGTTGAGGATGCGCCGCCGCCCGGCGCTCGGCGCCGCGACGCCGTCTGCTGCTCGGTCGCCCCAGCGGTTCTCGCTGGTGGTTTGTATCGCAGCTGTGCGGATGTGTTGGCGCGTGCGCTGTGCTGGGAGAGTTCGCTTCGGCACCCAAGTGGGGCTTTTGTCCTTCTGTGGCGCTGGCGTTGGAGCTGCCGGTCACCGTAGGTGGCGCGTGTTGTCTCCCGCCGGCAATGCCACGACAGCACGCTCCCGGGCCTCTGTCGGCAGCGGCAAGCTCAGTTGGGAGCACGGGTGGTCGCACCGAAAGCGTCTACTCGCCTAACTCCGGGCGATTGCGCCTCTCTCGAACCCGACCAAGTACTTGGGACGGCGCTGCGCGCCGCCGGGACCTGAGAGGGTTTCGAGGTGTATTGTGCAGGGGAGCTCAGCCTCCTCCTGTTTGCAGAATGATTGAGCGGACGCTTGCGTGTTCGCGCGGGCCCCCGGGACACACTCCCGGGCGGCCGGCTGCTCAGCTCTAGTTGACGCAGCTCCCTGGTTGATCCTGCCAGTAGTCATATGCTTGTCTCAAAGATTAAGCCATGCATGTCTCAGTACAAGCCGCATTAAGGTGAAACCGCGAATGGCTCATTAAATCAGTTATGGTTCCTTAGATCGTACCCACGTTACTTGGATAACTGTGGTAATTCTAGAGCTAATACATGCAAACAGAGTCCCGACCAGAGATGGAAGGGACGCTTTTATTAGATCAAAACCAATCGGTCGGCTCGTCCGGTCCGTTTGCCTTGGTGACTCTGAATAACTTTGGGCTGATCGCACGGTCCTCGTACCGGCGACGCATCTTTCAAATGTCTGCCTTATCAACTGTCGATGGTAGGTTCTGCGCCTACCATGGTTGTAACGGGTAACGGGGAATCAGGGTTCGATTCCGGAGAGGGAGCCTGAGAAACGGCTACCACATCCAAGGAAGGCAGCAGGCGCGCAAATTACCCACTCCCGGCACGGGGAGGTAGTGACGAAAAATAACGATACGGGACTCATCCGAGGCCCCGTAATCGGAATGAGTACACTTTAAATCCTTTAACGAGTATCTATTGGAGGGCAAGTCTGGTGCCAGCAGCCGCGGTAATTCCAGCTCCAATAGCGTATATTAAAGTTGTTGCGGTTAAAAAGCTCGTAGTTGGATTTGTGTCCCACGCTGTTGGTTCACCGCCCGTCGGTGTTTAACTGGCATGTATCGTGGGACGTCCTGCCGGTGGGGCGAGCCGAAGGCGTGCGACCGCCCCGTGCGTGCTCGTGCGTCCCGAGGCGGACCCCGTTGAAATCCTACCAGGGTGCTCTTTATTGAGTGTCTCGGTGGGCCGGCACGTTTACTTTGAACAAATTAGAGTGCTTAAAGCAGGCAAGCCCGCCTGAATACTGTGTGCATGGAATAATGGAATAGGACCTCGGTTCTATTTTGTTGGTTTTCGGAACCCGAGGTAATGATTAATAGGGACAGGCGGGGGCATTCGTATTGCGACGTTAGAGGTGAAATTCTTGGATCGTCGCAAGACGAACAGAAGCGAAAGCATTTGCCAAGTATGTTTTCATTAATCAAGAACGAAAGTTAGAGGTTCGAAGGCGATCAGATACCGCCCTAGTTCTAACCATAAACGATGCCAGCCAGCGATCCGCCGCAGTTCCTCCGATGACTCGGCGGGCAGCCTCCGGGAAACCAAAGCTTTTGGGTTCCGGGGGAAGTATGGTTGCAAAGCTGAAACTTAAAGGAATTGACGGAAGGGCACCACCAGGAGTGGAGCCTGCGGCTTAATTTGACTCAACACGGGAAACCTCACCAGGCCCGGACACCGGAAGGATTGACAGATTGATAGCTCTTTCTTGATTCGGTGGGTGGTGGTGCATGGCCGTTCTTAGTTGGTGGAGCGATTTGTCTGGTTAATTCCGATAACGAACGAGACTCTAGCCTGCTAACTAGTCGCGTGACATCCTTCGTGCTGTCAGCGATTACTTTTCTTCTT
>NW_025729228.1:867500-870000 GCF_021461385.2 Schistocerca piceifrons
TGTTGTGCCTTAACCTAACCTATGTTGTGCCTTAACCTAACCTATGTTGTGCCTTAACCTAACCTATGTTGTGCCTTAACCTAACCTATGTTGTGCCTTAACCTAACCTATGTTGTGCCTTAACCTAACCTATGTTGTGCCTTAACCTAACCTATGTTGTGCCTTAACCTAACCTATGTTGTGCCTTAACCTAACCCATGTTGTGCCTTAACCTAACCCATGTTGTGCCTTAACCTAACCCATGTTGTGCCTTAACCTAACCCATGTTGTGCCTTAACCTAACCCATGTTGTGCCTTAACCTAACCCATGTTGTGCCTTAACCTAACCCATGTTGTGCCTTAACCTAACCCATGTTGTGCCTTAACCTAACCCATGTTGTGCCTTAACCTAACCCATGTTGTGCCTTAACCTAACCCATGTTGTGCCTTAACCTAACCCATGTTGTGCCTTAACCTAACCCATGTTGTGCCTTAACCTAACCCATGTTGTGCCTTAACCTAACCCATGTTGTGCCTTAACCTAACCCATGTTGTGCCTTAACCTAACCCATGTTGTGCCTTAACCTAACCCATGTTGTGCCTTAACCTAACCCATGTTGTGCCTTAACCTAACCCATGTTGTGCCTTAACCTAACCCATGTTGTGCCTTAACCTAACCCATGTTGTGCCTTAACCTAACCCATGTTGTGCCTTAACCTAACCCATGTTGTGCCTTAACCTAACCCATGTTGTGCCTTAACCTAACCCATGTCGTGCCTTAACCTAACCCATGTCGTGCCTTAACCTAACCCATGTCGTGCCTTAACCTAACCCACGTCGTGCCTTAACCTAACCCACGTCGTGCCTTAACCTAACCCACGTTGTGCCTTAACCTAACCCACGTTGTGCCTTAACCTAACCCACGTTGTGCCCTAACGTAACCCACGTTGTCCCCTAACGTAACCCACGTTGTCGCCTAACGTAACCCACGTTGTCGCCTAAACCTGCTCTGTAATTGTTATACGACTCGTTCAATTAGTGTAGTGTTGCCCACCCGCAACCCTCGCAATATAGTTCGCTACTCGCACTCCCCGCTCCCCTGTGTATCGCTTCATGTTAAACACCTTGCAAGTCTTGCTCACTTTCCACATGCTCCTGCTGTACACTGTAATGTGGATGGCAGCAGGACGTACATGCCGCCCCTCCCCACGTCCCCACCTTGCCCCCTGCCTTCGCAAGCTGGTTGGTGAGAACTTTGCATGTTCAATGCCCTCCGCATGCGACGTACTCAGGCTACGTTGTGGTGCGGCCTGTGTCAACTGTCCGCTAATGTCGTACGCGTAAACCACAATCTGTACTGCACATTCGTCCTTATGTACTGAATGATACATCGTGGCACATGTGTGACCGTACAACGACTGCGCCCAAAAACGGCGGACCATACAGTGCAAATATTGTGCACGCAGCTACGTGTCGTCTCCCTATGAGAGCTGGATTGCAGTGTGGTACGCCATAGAGACGTGTGGGAGGAACGGACGCCGTGGATGGCGATCAGCATGAGCTGTCTGTTGATGTATTCGGACCTAGTCGTCTCTCCTCACACACCGTGATGGCATGGTGCACCGCGTTCCATATCTGCGACATGCTACAGAGGCCGGTTGACAGTCGTTCGAGCAATGGACATCGCATACGTACGGGGGCCACCTTCCACGTATTGTCTAGGCGTGCACATTTTGTTGCGTGTATGTGGGCAGACGTAGTGTGGCGTGACACCTGACACAGGCATGCAATAATCGTGGAAGTTGCAAATGGCGATGGACGCCTGCGTTTTCTGGTGAAGTTACGCAAATGAACAAATGGTAACCTGTTGTGGTGCGGTTGTTCTCGCTAGGGGTGAATCGGTGATGGCGACGATAGGTTGAGGTACTAACCGGTTGTTCCAGCGATACCCACCATGCCGACGAAACTGAACGGCATCTGGGTGTGAAGCGATACGCGGCGGTGGCTGGGTGGGACCGTCCCCGGCCGGTGAGGGGGCGCCTCCCGGCGTGCTGGCCGCGCGGTGCGTGGGCGCACGCGCTACAGCCGGCTGGTGGGGGCGGCCAGTGGCAGGCGCGCCGGCCGACGGACGCGGCAGGCGTCGCAGCTGCGCGCCGGCGCACCCTGCGCGCGGCGCCGTGCGGCCAAAGTAGGTCCTCGCGGGCCCGGTGCGAAGCGCGGTGGACATCTTCAGTGTGCTGGTCCGATTGAGGACTGTGTGCGTTGAGGATGCGCCGCCGCCCGGCGCTCGGCGCCGCGACGCCGTCTGCTGCTCGGTCGCCCCAGCGGTTCTCGCTGGTGGTTTGTATCGCAGCTGTGCGGATGTGTTGGCGCGTGCGCTGTGCTGGGAGAGTTCGCTTCGGCACCCAAGTGGGGCTTTTGTCCTTCTGTGGCGCTGGCGTTGGAGCTGCCGGTCACCGTAGGTGGCGCGTGTTGTCTCCCGCCGGCAATGCCACGACAGCACGCTCCCGGGCCTCTGTCG
>NW_025729228.1:880000-882500 GCF_021461385.2 Schistocerca piceifrons
TGTGCCTTAACCTAACCCATGTTGTGCCTTAACCTAACCCATGTTGTGCCTTAACCTAACCCATGTTGTGCCTTAACCTAACCCATGTTGTGCCTTAACCTAACCCATGTTGTGCCTTAACCTAACCCATGTTGTGCCTTAACCTAACCCATGTTGTGCCTTAACCTAACCCATGTTGTGCCTTAACCTAACCCATGTTGTGCCTTAACCTAACCCATGTTGTGCCTTAACCTAACCCATGTTGTGCCTTAACCTAACCCATGTTGTGCCTTAACCTAACCCATGTTGTGCCTTAACCTAACCCATGTTGTGCCTTAACCTAACCCATGTTGTGCCTTAACCTAACCCATGTTGTGCCTTAACCTAACCCATGTTGTGCCTTAACCTAACCCATGTTGTGCCTTAACCTAACCCATGTTGTGCCTTAACCTAACCCATGTTGTGCCTTAACCTAACCCATGTTGTGCCTTAACCTAACCCATGTTGTGCCTTAACCTAACCCATGTTGTGCCTTAACCTAACCCATGTTGTGCCTTAACCTAACCCATGTTGTGCCTTAACCTAACCCATGTTGTGCCTTAACCTAACCCATGTTGTGCCTTAACCTAACCCATGTCGTGCCTTAACCTAACCCATGTCGTGCCTTAACCTAACCCATGTCGTGCCTTAACCTAACCCACGTTGTGCCTTAACCTAACCCACGTTGTGCCTTAACCTAACCCACGTTGTGCCCTAACGTAACCCACGTTGTCCCCTAACGTAACCCACGTTGTCGCCTAACGTAACCCACGTTGTCGCCTAAACCTGCTCTGTAATTGTTATACGACTCGTTCAATTAGTGTAGTGTTGCCCACCCGCAACCCTCGCAATATAGTTCGCTACTCGCACTCCCCGCTCCCCTGTGTATCGCTTCATGTTAAACACCTTGCAAGTCTTGCTCACTTTCCACATGCTCCTGCTGTACACTGTAATGTGGATGGCAGCAGGACGTACATGCCGCCCCTCCCCACGTCCCCACCTTGCCCCCTGCCTTCGCAAGCTGGTTGGTGAGAACTTTGCATGTTCAATGCCCTCCGCATGCGACGTACTCAGGCTACGTTGTGGTGCGGCCTGTGTCAACTGTCCGCTAATGTCGTACGCGTAAACCACAATCTGTACTGCACATTCGTCCTTATGTACTGAATGATACATCGTGGCACATGTGTGACCGTACAACGACTGCGCCCAAAAACGGCGGACCATACAGTGCAAATATTGTGCACGCAGCTACGTGTCGTCTCCCTATGAGAGCTGGATTGCAGTGTGGTACGCCATAGAGACGTGTGGGAGGAACGGACGCCGTGGATGGCGATCAGCATGAGCTGTCTGTTGATGTATTCGGACCTAGTCGTCTCTCCTCACACACCGTGATGGCATGGTGCACCGCGTTCCATATCTGCGACATGCTACAGAGGCCGGTTGACAGTCGTTCGAGCAATGGACATCGCATACGTACGGGGGCCACCTTCCACGTATTGTCTAGGCGTGCACATTTTGTTGCGTGTATGTGGGCAGACGTAGTGTGGCGTGACACCTGACACAGGCATGCAATAATCGTGGAAGTTGCAAATGGCGATGGACGCCTGCGTTTTCTGGTGAAGTTACGCAAATGAACAAATGGTAACCTGTTGTGGTGCGGTTGTTCTCGCTAGGGGTGAATCGGTGATGGCGACGATAGGTTGAGGTACTAACCGGTTGTTCCAGCGATACCCACCATGCCGACGAAACTGAACGGCATCTGGGTGTGAAGCGATACGCGGCGGTGGCTGGGTGGGACCGTCCCCGGCCGGTGAGGGGGCGCCTCCCGGCGTGCTGGCCGCGCGGTGCGTGGGCGCACGCGCTACAGCCGGCTGGTGGGGGCGGCCAGTGGCAGGCGCGCCGGCCGACGGACGCGGCAGGCGTCGCAGCTGCGCGCCGGCGCACCCTGCGCGCGGCGCCGTGCGGCCAAAGTAGGTCCTCGCGGGCCCGGTGCGAAGCGCGGTGGACATCTTCAGTGTGCTGGTCCGATTGAGGACTGTGTGCGTTGAGGATGCGCCGCCGCCCGGCGCTCGGCGCCGCGACGCCGTCTGCTGCTCGGTCGCCCCAGCGGTTCTCGCTGGTGGTTTGTATCGCAGCTGTGCGGATGTGTTGGCGCGTGCGCTGTGCTGGGAGAGTTCGCTTCGGCACCCAAGTGGGGCTTTTGTCCTTCTGTGGCGCTGGCGTTGGAGCTGCCGGTCACCGTAGGTGGCGCGTGTTGTCTCCCGCCGGCAATGCCACGACAGCACGCTCCCGGGCCTCTGTCGGCAGCGGCAAGCTCAGTTGGGAGCACGGGTGGTCGCACCGAAAGCGTCTACTCGCCTAACTCCGGGCGATTGCGCCTCTCTCGAACCCGACCAAGTACTTGGGACGGCGCTGCGCGCCGCCGGGACCTGAGAGGGTTTCGAGGTGTATTGTGCAGGGGAGCTCAGCCTCCTCCTGTTTG
>NW_025729228.1:892500-895000 GCF_021461385.2 Schistocerca piceifrons
AACCTAACCCATGTCGTGCCTTAACCTAACCCATGTCGTGCCTTAACCTAACCCATGTCGTGCCTTAACCTAACCCATGTCGTGCCTTAACCTAACCCACGTCGTGCCTTAACCTAACCCACGTTGTGCCTTAACCTAACCCACGTTGTGCCCTAACGTAACCCACGTTGTCCCCTAACGTAACCCACGTTGTCGCCTAACGTAACCCACGTTGTCGCCTAAACCTGCTCTGTAATTGTTATACGACTCGTTCAATTAGTGTAGTGTTGCCCACCCGCAACCCTCGCAATATAGTTCGCTACTCGCACTCCCCGCTCCCCTGTGTATCGCTTCATGTTAAACACCTTGCAAGTCTTGCTCACTTTCCACATGCTCCTGCTGTACACTGTAATGTGGATGGCAGCAGGACGTACATGCCGCCCCTCCCCACGTCCCCACCTTGCCCCCTGCCTTCGCAAGCTGGTTGGTGAGAACTTTGCATGTTCAATGCCCTCCGCATGCGACGTACTCAGGCTACGTTGTGGTGCGGCCTGTGTCAACTGTCCGCTAATGTCGTACGCGTAAACCACAATCTGTACTGCACATTCGTCCTTATGTACTGAATGATACATCGTGGCACATGTGTGACCGTACAACGACTGCGCCCAAAAACGGCGGACCATACAGTGCAAATATTGTGCACGCAGCTACGTGTCGTCTCCCTATGAGAGCTGGATTGCAGTGTGGTACGCCATAGAGACGTGTGGGAGGAACGGACGCCGTGGATGGCGATCAGCATGAGCTGTCTGTTGATGTATTCGGACCTAGTCGTCTCTCCTCACACACCGTGATGGCATGGTGCACCGCGTTCCATATCTGCGACATGCTACAGAGGCCGGTTGACAGTCGTTCGAGCAATGGACATCGCATACGTACGGGGGCCACCTTCCACGTATTGTCTAGGCGTGCACATTTTGTTGCGTGTATGTGGGCAGACGTAGTGTGGCGTGACACCTGACACAGGCATGCAATAATCGTGGAAGTTGCAAATGGCGATGGACGCCTGCGTTTTCTGGTGAAGTTACGCAAATGAACAAATGGTAACCTGTTGTGGTGCGGTTGTTCTCGCTAGGGGTGAATCGGTGATGGCGACGATAGGTTGAGGTACTAACCGGTTGTTCCAGCGATACCCACCATGCCGACGAAACTGAACGGCATCTGGGTGTGAAGCGATACGCGGCGGTGGCTGGGTGGGACCGTCCCCGGCCGGTGAGGGGGCGCCTCCCGGCGTGCTGGCCGCGCGGTGCGTGGGCGCACGCGCTACAGCCGGCTGGTGGGGGCGGCCAGTGGCAGGCGCGCCGGCCGACGGACGCGGCAGGCGTCGCAGCTGCGCGCCGGCGCACCCTGCGCGCGGCGCCGTGCGGCCAAAGTAGGTCCTCGCGGGCCCGGTGCGAAGCGCGGTGGACATCTTCAGTGTGCTGGTCCGATTGAGGACTGTGTGCGTTGAGGATGCGCCGCCGCCCGGCGCTCGGCGCCGCGACGCCGTCTGCTGCTCGGTCGCCCCAGCGGTTCTCGCTGGTGGTTTGTATCGCAGCTGTGCGGATGTGTTGGCGCGTGCGCTGTGCTGGGAGAGTTCGCTTCGGCACCCAAGTGGGGCTTTTGTCCTTCTGTGGCGCTGGCGTTGGAGCTGCCGGTCACCGTAGGTGGCGCGTGTTGTCTCCCGCCGGCAATGCCACGACAGCACGCTCCCGGGCCTCTGTCGGCAGCGGCAAGCTCAGTTGGGAGCACGGGTGGTCGCACCGAAAGCGTCTACTCGCCTAACTCCGGGCGATTGCGCCTCTCTCGAACCCGACCAAGTACTTGGGACGGCGCTGCGCGCCGCCGGGACCTGAGAGGGTTTCGAGGTGTATTGTGCAGGGGAGCTCAGCCTCCTCCTGTTTGCAGAATGATTGAGCGGACGCTTGCGTGTTCGCGCGGGCCCCCGGGACACACTCCCGGGCGGCCGGCTGCTCAGCTCTAGTTGACGCAGCTCCCTGGTTGATCCTGCCAGTAGTCATATGCTTGTCTCAAAGATTAAGCCATGCATGTCTCAGTACAAGCCGCATTAAGGTGAAACCGCGAATGGCTCATTAAATCAGTTATGGTTCCTTAGATCGTACCCACGTTACTTGGATAACTGTGGTAATTCTAGAGCTAATACATGCAAACAGAGTCCCGACCAGAGATGGAAGGGACGCTTTTATTAGATCAAAACCAATCGGTCGGCTCGTCCGGTCCGTTTGCCTTGGTGACTCTGAATAACTTTGGGCTGATCGCACGGTCCTCGTACCGGCGACGCATCTTTCAAATGTCTGCCTTATCAACTGTCGATGGTAGGTTCTGCGCCTACCATGGTTGTAACGGGTAACGGGGAATCAGGGTTCGATTCCGGAGAGGGAGCCTGAGAAACGGCTACCACATCCAAGGAAGGCAGCAGGCGCGCAAATTACCCACTCCCGGCACGGGGAGGTAGTGACGAAAA
>NW_025729228.1:902500-907500 GCF_021461385.2 Schistocerca piceifrons
GAGAGACGCGATCGCGTTGCTCACTGTACGGCGTCCGATACCGAGCCATCAGCATGTCGGTCCCCATGCGCGTTGCACTCGCACTCGCAGTCGCAAAAACGTGGGGCAAATATATTACGCGGAAGAGTTATAACAGACCGAGCCCCACTGCATGAGGGGAGTCTTTGTCACTAATGTACACAGATGGAACATTTTGGACTGGAACCAGATTACCCGTACACACGGCGCTGATTAGTAATCAATGCAGAGCCATCAAACTACAGAATATATATACAACTGTCCGTATACATGCTGAAAGAGTCTGCCCACAATGGGAACCACACGTCAGCCAGCCACTCTGATCACGCACCACTCTCTGCTTCTAACGGGCGCACATACAATATGTAAGCACCAGCATGGAACAACATCCAGTGCATCCTCTCCGCCACATTACACAATCCACACTATCACAACCAGACCAGGAGGTCCATGCGGAAAATACAATATCCCACCCTTTCGACATCCACCATTGCGCAGATCAGGCACCAACACCCACACATGTCCTATACAACGGTGCACCCAACATCACAATAGTACCTCCTGTCACAGCGCACAAACAATGACATGAGTCAAAGACACAGGTCTGACACAAGCATAGAATTGGAGCGCCGCCTCTAATAAGCCAAAGGTGCATCCTGACGTGACAAATCTGATCATGTCACAAGCATTCACTTACTATAATCACTATCAACGAACCTGCCGCCCCCGCCCCCCCCTACACCTTTCCTTACAACAACGTGTAACCTAACCTAACCTAACCTATGTTGTACCTTAACCTAACCTATGTTGTACCTTAACCTAACCTATGTTGTACCTTAACCTAACCTATGTTGTGCCTTAACCTAACCTATGTTGTGCCTTAACCTAACCTATGTTGTGCCTTAACCTAACCTATGTTGTGCCTTAACCTAACCTATGTTGTGCCTTAACCTAACCTATGTTGTGCCTTAACCTAACCTATGTTGTGCCTTAACCTAACCTATGTTGTGCCTTAACCTAACCTATGTTGTGCCTTAACCTAACCTATGTTGTGCCTTAACCTAACCTATGTTGTGCCTTAACCTAACCTATGTTGTGCCTTAACCTAACCCATGTTGTGCCTTAACCTAACCCATGTTGTGCCTTAACCTAACCCATGTTGTGCCTTAACCTAACCCATGTTGTGCCTTAACCTAACCCATGTTGTGCCTTAACCTAACCCATGTTGTGCCTTAACCTAACCCATGTTGTGCCTTAACCTAACCCATGTTGTGCCTTAACCTAACCCATGTTGTGCCTTAACCTAACCCATGTTGTGCCTTAACCTAACCCATGTTGTGCCTTAACCTAACCCATGTTGTGCCTTAACCTAACCCATGTTGTGCCTTAACCTAACCCATGTTGTGCCTTAACCTAACCCATGTTGTGCCTTAACCTAACCCATGTTGTGCCTTAACCTAACCCATGTTGTGCCTTAACCTAACCCATGTTGTGCCTTAACCTAACCCATGTTGTGCCTTAACCTAACCCATGTTGTGCCTTAACCTAACCCATGTTGTGCCTTAACCTAACCCATGTTGTGCCTTAACCTAACCCATGTTGTGCCTTAACCTAACCCATGTCGTGCCTTAACCTAACCCATGTCGTGCCTTAACCTAACCCATGTCGTGCCTTAACCTAACCCATGTCGTGCCTTAACCTAACCCATGTCGTGCCTTAACCTAACCCATGTCGTGCCTTAACCTAACCCATGTCGTGCCTTAACCTAACCCACGTTGTGCCTTAACCTAACCCACGTTGTGCCTTAACCTAACCCACGTTGTGCCCTAACGTAACCCACGTTGTCCCCTAACGTAACCCACGTTGTCGCCTAACGTAACCCACGTTGTCGCCTAAACCTGCTCTGTAATTGTTATACGACTCGTTCAATTAGTGTAGTGTTGCCCACCCGCAACCCTCGCAATATAGTTCGCTACTCGCACTCCCCGCTCCCCTGTGTATCGCTTCATGTTAAACACCTTGCAAGTCTTGCTCACTTTCCACATGCTCCTGCTGTACACTGTAATGTGGATGGCAGCAGGACGTACATGCCGCCCCTCCCCACGTCCCCACCTTGCCCCCTGCCTTCGCAAGCTGGTTGGTGAGAACTTTGCATGTTCAATGCCCTCCGCATGCGACGTACTCAGGCTACGTTGTGGTGCGGCCTGTGTCAACTGTCCGCTAATGTCGTACGCGTAAACCACAATCTGTACTGCACATTCGTCCTTATGTACTGAATGATACATCGTGGCACATGTGTGACCGTACAACGACTGCGCCCAAAAACGGCGGACCATACAGTGCAAATATTGTGCACGCAGCTACGTGTCGTCTCCCTATGAGAGCTGGATTGCAGTGTGGTACGCCATAGAGACGTGTGGGAGGAACGGACGCCGTGGATGGCGATCAGCATGAGCTGTCTGTTGATGTATTCGGACCTAGTCGTCTCTCCTCACACACCGTGATGGCATGGTGCACCGCGTTCCATATCTGCGACATGCTACAGAGGCCGGTTGACAGTCGTTCGAGCAATGGACATCGCATACGTACGGGGGCCACCTTCCACGTATTGTCTAGGCGTGCACATTTTGTTGCGTGTATGTGGGCAGACGTAGTGTGGCGTGACACCTGACACAGGCATGCAATAATCGTGGAAGTTGCAAATGGCGATGGACGCCTGCGTTTTCTGGTGAAGTTACGCAAATGAACAAATGGTAACCTGTTGTGGTGCGGTTGTTCTCGCTAGGGGTGAATCGGTGATGGCGACGATAGGTTGAGGTACTAACCGGTTGTTCCAGCGATACCCACCATGCCGACGAAACTGAACGGCATCTGGGTGTGAAGCGATACGCGGCGGTGGCTGGGTGGGACCGTCCCCGGCCGGTGAGGGGGCGCCTCCCGGCGTGCTGGCCGCGCGGTGCGTGGGCGCACGCGCTACAGCCGGCTGGTGGGGGCGGCCAGTGGCAGGCGCGCCGGCCGACGGACGCGGCAGGCGTCGCAGCTGCGCGCCGGCGCACCCTGCGCGCGGCGCCGTGCGGCCAAAGTAGGTCCTCGCGGGCCCGGTGCGAAGCGCGGTGGACATCTTCAGTGTGCTGGTCCGATTGAGGACTGTGTGCGTTGAGGATGCGCCGCCGCCCGGCGCTCGGCGCCGCGACGCCGTCTGCTGCTCGGTCGCCCCAGCGGTTCTCGCTGGTGGTTTGTATCGCAGCTGTGCGGATGTGTTGGCGCGTGCGCTGTGCTGGGAGAGTTCGCTTCGGCACCCAAGTGGGGCTTTTGTCCTTCTGTGGCGCTGGCGTTGGAGCTGCCGGTCACCGTAGGTGGCGCGTGTTGTCTCCCGCCGGCAATGCCACGACAGCACGCTCCCGGGCCTCTGTCGGCAGCGGCAAGCTCAGTTGGGAGCACGGGTGGTCGCACCGAAAGCGTCTACTCGCCTAACTCCGGGCGATTGCGCCTCTCTCGAACCCGACCAAGTACTTGGGACGGCGCTGCGCGCCGCCGGGACCTGAGAGGGTTTCGAGGTGTATTGTGCAGGGGAGCTCAGCCTCCTCCTGTTTGCAGAATGATTGAGCGGACGCTTGCGTGTTCGCGCGGGCCCCCGGGACACACTCCCGGGCGGCCGGCTGCTCAGCTCTAGTTGACGCAGCTCCCTGGTTGATCCTGCCAGTAGTCATATGCTTGTCTCAAAGATTAAGCCATGCATGTCTCAGTACAAGCCGCATTAAGGTGAAACCGCGAATGGCTCATTAAATCAGTTATGGTTCCTTAGATCGTACCCACGTTACTTGGATAACTGTGGTAATTCTAGAGCTAATACATGCAAACAGAGTCCCGACCAGAGATGGAAGGGACGCTTTTATTAGATCAAAACCAATCGGTCGGCTCGTCCGGTCCGTTTGCCTTGGTGACTCTGAATAACTTTGGGCTGATCGCACGGTCCTCGTACCGGCGACGCATCTTTCAAATGTCTGCCTTATCAACTGTCGATGGTAGGTTCTGCGCCTACCATGGTTGTAACGGGTAACGGGGAATCAGGGTTCGATTCCGGAGAGGGAGCCTGAGAAACGGCTACCACATCCAAGGAAGGCAGCAGGCGCGCAAATTACCCACTCCCGGCACGGGGAGGTAGTGACGAAAAATAACGATACGGGACTCATCCGAGGCCCCGTAATCGGAATGAGTACACTTTAAATCCTTTAACGAGTATCTATTGGAGGGCAAGTCTGGTGCCAGCAGCCGCGGTAATTCCAGCTCCAATAGCGTATATTAAAGTTGTTGCGGTTAAAAAGCTCGTAGTTGGATTTGTGTCCCACGCTGTTGGTTCACCGCCCGTCGGTGTTTAACTGGCATGTATCGTGGGACGTCCTGCCGGTGGGGCGAGCCGAAGGCGTGCGACCGCCCCGTGCGTGCTCGTGCGTCCCGAGGCGGACCCCGTTGAAATCCTACCAGGGTGCTCTTTATTGAGTGTCTCGGTGGGCCGGCACGTTTACTTTGAACAAATTAGAGTGCTTAAAGCAGGCAAGCCCGCCTGAATACTGTGTGCATGGAATAATGGAATAGGACCTCGGTTCTATTTTGTTGGTTTTCGGAACCCGAGGTAATGATTAATAGGGACAGGCGGGGGCATTCGTATTGCGACGTTAGAGGTGAAATTCTTGGATCGTCGCAAGACGAACAGAAGCGAAAGCATTTGCCAAGTATGTTTTCATTAATCAAGAACGAAAGTTAGAGGTTCGAAGGCGATCAGATACCGCCCTAGTTCTAACCATAAACGATGCCAGCCAGCGATCCGCCGCAGTTCCTCCGATGACTCGGCGGGCAGCCTCCGGGAAACCAAAGCTTTTGGGTTCCGGGGGAAGTATGGTTGCAAAGCTGAAACTTAAAGGAATTGACGGAAGGGCACCACCAGGAGTGGAGCCTGCGGCTTAATTTGACTCAACACGGGA
>NW_025729228.1:910000-912500 GCF_021461385.2 Schistocerca piceifrons
AGCGATTCTGACGTGCAAATCGATCGTCGGAGCTGGGTATAGGGGCGAAAGACTAATCGAACCATCTAGTAGCTGGTTCCCTCCGAAGTTTCCCTCAGGATAGCTGGTGCTCGTACGAGTCTCATCCGGTAAAGCGAATGATTAGAGGCCTTGGGGCCGAAACGACCTCAACCTATTCTCAAACTTTAAATGGGTGAGATCTCCGGCTTGCTTGATATGCTGAAGCCGCGAGCAAACGACTCGGATCGGAGTGCCAAGTGGGCCACTTTTGGTAAGCAGAACTGGCGCTGTGGGATGAACCAAACGCCGAGTTAAGGCGCCCGAATCGACGCTCATGGGAAACCATGAAAGGCGTTGGCTGCTTAAGACAGCAGGACGGTGGCCATGGAAGTCGGAATCCGCTAAGGAGTGTGTAACAACTCACCTGCCGAAGCAACTAGCCCTGAAAATGGATGGCGCTGAAGCGTCGTGCCTATACTCGGCCGTCAGTCTGGCAGTCATGGCCGGTCCTTGCGGCCGGCCGCGAAGCCCTGACGAGTAGGAGGGTCGCGGCGGTGGGCGCAGAAGGGTCTGGGCGTGAGCCTGCCTGGAGCCGCCGTCGGTGCAGATCTTGGTGGTAGTAGCAAATACTCCAGCGAGGCCCTGGAGGGCTGACGCGGAGAAGGGTTTCGTGTGAACAGCCGTTGCACACGAGTCAGTCGATCCTAAGCCCTAGGAGAAATCCGATGTTGATGGGGGCCGTCATAGCATGATGCGCTTTGTGCTGGCCCCCGTTGGGCGAAAGGGAATCCGGTTCCTATTCCGGAACCCGGCAGCGGAACCGATACAAGTCGGGCCCCTCTTTTAGAGATGCTCGTCGGGGTAACCCAAAAGGACCCGGAGACGCCGTCGGGAGATCGGGGAAGAGTTTTCTTTTCTGCATGAGCGTTCGAGTTCCCTGGAATCCTCTAGCAGGGAGATAGGGTTTGGAACGCGAAGAGCACCGCAGTTGCGGCGGTGTCCCGATCTTCCCCTCGGACCTTGAAAATCCGGGAGAGGGCCACGTGGAGGTGTCGCGCCGGTTCGTACCCATATCCGCAGCAGGTCTCCAAGGTGAAGAGCCTCTAGTCGATAGAATAATGTAGGTAAGGGAAGTCGGCAAATTGGATCCGTAACTTCGGGATAAGGATTGGCTCTGAGGATCGGGGCGTGTCGGGCTTGGTCGGGAAGTGGGTCAGCGCTAACGTGCCGGGCCTGGGCGAGGTGAGTGCCGTAGGGGTGCCGGTAAGTGCGGGCGTTTAGCGCGGGCGTGGTCTGCTCTCGCCGTTGGTCGGCCTCGTGCTGGTCGGCGGTGCAGGATGCGCGCGCCTGCGCGGCGTTCGCGCCCCGGTGCTTCAACCTGCGTGCAGGATCCGAGCTCGGTCCCGTGCCTTGGCCTCCCACGGATCTTCCTTGCTGCGAGGCCGCGTCCGCCTTAGCGTGCTCCTCCGGGGGCGCGCGGGTGCGCGGATTCTCTTCGGCCGCCATTCAACGATCAACTCAGAACTGGCACGGACTGGGGGAATCCGACTGTCTAATTAAAACAAAGCATTGCGATGGCCCTAGCGGGTGTTGACGCAATGTGATTTCTGCCCAGTGCTCTGAATGTCAACGTGAAGAAATTCAAGCAAGCGCGGGTAAACGGCGGGAGTAACTATGACTCTCAAATGCCCACCTGATGCGTAATATATGGACCCTCTCGATCCACCCCTTAGCATCCTCGCGATGTCGGGTGGATGATGGTTCGATTAGCCTCTCTGTGGGAAATCCGAGCTCTGGCCTTCAAGTGGCGGGGGTCGTAAAGGGTGCTAAGAAAGGTGTAATTCTTTTTGAAGCTCTCCGACCGACAGAGCAGGGTGTCGTTCGAGGCTTGGGGGTTACCTCCCCCCCTGCCTTTTGTTTCCAGCTGGTGCAAGTAGTAGAAGAAATCAAGGTACCAGGCCTCCCACTGGAGTGCCTGTGCCAGCTGACGAGCTTTCCAGCCAGCCAACCAGCGCGGGTCGAGCGCCGCTCTCCGCTGTCTGCCCTGAATGTCTGCGGTCCTTTTCAACAAAGACCGGGCTCGGCGTTCATCGCCGTCGTGCCCACCCTGATGCCGCCAACCCGGAAGTGCAAACGGAAAGGAAGAAGGCCAGGTGGTCGCAAGAAGAGTTGCTCCGTCTTGCGCATGCTGAGGCGACTTTGTCCCTCCAAGGCTGCCGGTTCTTTAACCAAGAGCTGGCCAAAGCCTTCCCAGAGCGCACACTTGAATCTATCAAGTGTCAACGCAGGGTGCAGGCCTATAAGAACATGGTGGCCAACTTTGCTGCTGAGCTCTCAAAGAGAGACCAAGACCATCAGGCCTCTGTAGACGGATCTGCTGTGGGTTCCCCCCCACCACAGTCTTCTTCTCTGGGGGAAGTCGCCGATCGGGCTATCTGGTCCCTGTTAGCTGAGTTGCCCTCCTCGGGCCCGCGTTTCCGCTCACTTGATGCAGTTGTGG
>NW_025729228.1:917500-922500 GCF_021461385.2 Schistocerca piceifrons
AAGCCGTGGACCGGCAATGACTCCACCCGCACCCGTTCGTGCACCACCCCAACCGCCAAACGCGCACCTCCAGCGGATGAACGGCGGACGTTTCCCGCACTCGTAAAGTGCAATCCACCCCTATAACGTGCGTTTCATGAAGAGTTATTGCCAATATGCGACATTCCCGCTGTCCCTATACATGAGCCGCGACCTGTACCACTTACGAGCGAGAGACGCGATCGCGTTGCTCACTGTACGGCGTCCGATACCGAGCCATCAGCATGTCGGTCCCCATGCGCGTTGCACTCGCACTCGCAGTCGCAAAAACGTGGGGCAAATATATTACGCGGAAGAGTTATAACAGACCGAGCCCCACTGCATGAGGGGAGTCTTTGTCACTAATGTACACAGATGGAACATTTTGGACTGGAACCAGATTACCCGTACACACGGCGCTGATTAGTAATCAATGCAGAGCCATCAAACTACAGAATATATATACAACTGTCCGTATACATGCTGAAAGAGTCTGCCCACAATGGGAACCACACGTCAGCCAGCCACTCTGATCACGCACCACTCTCTGCTTCTAACGGGCGCACATACAATATGTAAGCACCAGCATGGAACAACATCCAGTGCATCCTCTCCGCCACATTACACAATCCACACTATCACAACCAGACCAGGAGGTCCATGCGGAAAATACAATATCCCACCCTTTCGACATCCACCATTGCGCAGATCAGGCACCAACACCCACACATGTCCTATACAACGGTGCACCCAACATCACAATAGTACCTCCTGTCACAGCGCACAAACAATGACATGAGTCAAAGACACAGGTCTGACACAAGCATAGAATTGGAGCGCCGCCTCTAATAAGCCAAAGGTGCATCCTGACGTGACAAATCTGATCATGTCACAAGCATTCACTTACTATAATCACTATCAACGAACCTGCCGCCCCCGCCCCCCCCTACACCTTTCCTTACAACAACGTGTAACCTAACCTAACCTAACCTATGTTGTACCTTAACCTAACCTATGTTGTACCTTAACCTAACCTATGTTGTACCTTAACCTAACCTATGTTGTACCTTAACCTAACCTATGTTGTGCCTTAACCTAACCTATGTTGTGCCTTAACCTAACCTATGTTGTGCCTTAACCTAACCTATGTTGTGCCTTAACCTAACCTATGTTGTGCCTTAACCTAACCTATGTTGTGCCTTAACCTAACCTATGTTGTGCCTTAACCTAACCTATGTTGTGCCTTAACCTAACCTATGTTGTGCCTTAACCTAACCTATGTTGTGCCTTAACCTAACCTATGTTGTGCCTTAACCTAACCTATGTTGTGCCTTAACCTAACCTATGTTGTGCCTTAACCTAACCTATGTTGTGCCTTAACCTAACCCATGTTGTGCCTTAACCTAACCCATGTTGTGCCTTAACCTAACCCATGTTGTGCCTTAACCTAACCCATGTTGTGCCTTAACCTAACCCATGTTGTGCCTTAACCTAACCCATGTTGTGCCTTAACCTAACCCATGTTGTGCCTTAACCTAACCCATGTTGTGCCTTAACCTAACCCATGTTGTGCCTTAACCTAACCCATGTTGTGCCTTAACCTAACCCATGTTGTGCCTTAACCTAACCCATGTTGTGCCTTAACCTAACCCATGTTGTGCCTTAACCTAACCCATGTTGTGCCTTAACCTAACCCATGTTGTGCCTTAACCTAACCCATGTTGTGCCTTAACCTAACCCATGTTGTGCCTTAACCTAACCCATGTTGTGCCTTAACCTAACCCATGTTGTGCCTTAACCTAACCCATGTTGTGCCTTAACCTAACCCATGTTGTGCCTTAACCTAACCCATGTTGTGCCTTAACCTAACCCATGTCGTGCCTTAACCTAACCCATGTCGTGCCTTAACCTAACCCATGTCGTGCCTTAACCTAACCCATGTCGTGCCTTAACCTAACCCATGTCGTGCCTTAACCTAACCCACGTTGTGCCTTAACCTAACCCACGTTGTGCCTTAACCTAACCCACGTTGTGCCCTAACGTAACCCACGTTGTCCCCTAACGTAACCCACGTTGTCGCCTAACGTAACCCACGTTGTCGCCTAAACCTGCTCTGTAATTGTTATACGACTCGTTCAATTAGTGTAGTGTTGCCCACCCGCAACCCTCGCAATATAGTTCGCTACTCGCACTCCCCGCTCCCCTGTGTATCGCTTCATGTTAAACACCTTGCAAGTCTTGCTCACTTTCCACATGCTCCTGCTGTACACTGTAATGTGGATGGCAGCAGGACGTACATGCCGCCCCTCCCCACGTCCCCACCTTGCCCCCTGCCTTCGCAAGCTGGTTGGTGAGAACTTTGCATGTTCAATGCCCTCCGCATGCGACGTACTCAGGCTACGTTGTGGTGCGGCCTGTGTCAACTGTCCGCTAATGTCGTACGCGTAAACCACAATCTGTACTGCACATTCGTCCTTATGTACTGAATGATACATCGTGGCACATGTGTGACCGTACAACGACTGCGCCCAAAAACGGCGGACCATACAGTGCAAATATTGTGCACGCAGCTACGTGTCGTCTCCCTATGAGAGCTGGATTGCAGTGTGGTACGCCATAGAGACGTGTGGGAGGAACGGACGCCGTGGATGGCGATCAGCATGAGCTGTCTGTTGATGTATTCGGACCTAGTCGTCTCTCCTCACACACCGTGATGGCATGGTGCACCGCGTTCCATATCTGCGACATGCTACAGAGGCCGGTTGACAGTCGTTCGAGCAATGGACATCGCATACGTACGGGGGCCACCTTCCACGTATTGTCTAGGCGTGCACATTTTGTTGCGTGTATGTGGGCAGACGTAGTTTGGCGTGACACCTGACACAGGCATGCAATAATCGTGGAAGTTGCAAATGGCGATGGACGCCTGCGTTTTCTGGTGAAGTTACGCAAATGAACAAATGGTAACCTGTTGTGGTGCGGTTGTTCTCGCTAGGGGTGAATCGGTGATGGCGACGATAGGTTGAGGTACTAACCGGTTGTTCCAGCGATACCCACCATGCCGACGAAACTGAACGGCATCTGGGTGTGAAGCGATACGCGGCGGTGGCTGGGTGGGACCGTCCCCGGCCGGTGAGGGGGCGCCTCCCGGCGTGCTGGCCGCGCGGTGCGTGGGCGCACGCGCTACAGCCGGCTGGTGGGGGCGGCCAGTGGCAGGCGCGCCGGCCGACGGACGCGGCAGGCGTCGCAGCTGCGCGCCGGCGCACCCTGCGCGCGGCGCCGTGCGGCCAAAGTAGGTCCTCGCGGGCCCGGTGCGAAGCGCGGTGGACATCTTCAGTGTGCTGGTCCGATTGAGGACTGTGTGCGTTGAGGATGCGCCGCCGCCCGGCGCTCGGCGCCGCGACGCCGTCTGCTGCTCGGTCGCCCCAGCGGTTCTCGCTGGTGGTTTGTATCGCAGCTGTGCGGATGTGTTGGCGCGTGCGCTGTGCTGGGAGAGTTCGCTTCGGCACCCAAGTGGGGCTTTTGTCCTTCTGTGGCGCTGGCGTTGGAGCTGCCGGTCACCGTAGGTGGCGCGTGTTGTCTCCCGCCGGCAATGCCACGACAGCACGCTCCCGGGCCTCTGTCGGCAGCGGCAAGCTCAGTTGGGAGCACGGGTGGTCGCACCGAAAGCGTCTACTCGCCTAACTCCGGGCGATTGCGCCTCTCTCGAACCCGACCAAGTACTTGGGACGGCGCTGCGCGCCGCCGGGACCTGAGAGGGTTTCGAGGTGTATTGTGCAGGGGAGCTCAGCCTCCTCCTGTTTGCAGAATGATTGAGCGGACGCTTGCGTGTTCGCGCGGGCCCCCGGGACACACTCCCGGGCGGCCGGCTGCTCAGCTCTAGTTGACGCAGCTCCCTGGTTGATCCTGCCAGTAGTCATATGCTTGTCTCAAAGATTAAGCCATGCATGTCTCAGTACAAGCCGCATTAAGGTGAAACCGCGAATGGCTCATTAAATCAGTTATGGTTCCTTAGATCGTACCCACGTTACTTGGATAACTGTGGTAATTCTAGAGCTAATACATGCAAACAGAGTCCCGACCAGAGATGGAAGGGACGCTTTTATTAGATCAAAACCAATCGGTCGGCTCGTCCGGTCCGTTTGCCTTGGTGACTCTGAATAACTTTGGGCTGATCGCACGGTCCTCGTACCGGCGACGCATCTTTCAAATGTCTGCCTTATCAACTGTCGATGGTAGGTTCTGCGCCTACCATGGTTGTAACGGGTAACGGGGAATCAGGGTTCGATTCCGGAGAGGGAGCCTGAGAAACGGCTACCACATCCAAGGAAGGCAGCAGGCGCGCAAATTACCCACTCCCGGCACGGGGAGGTAGTGACGAAAAATAACGATACGGGACTCATCCGAGGCCCCGTAATCGGAATGAGTACACTTTAAATCCTTTAACGAGTATCTATTGGAGGGCAAGTCTGGTGCCAGCAGCCGCGGTAATTCCAGCTCCAATAGCGTATATTAAAGTTGTTGCGGTTAAAAAGCTCGTAGTTGGATTTGTGTCCCACGCTGTTGGTTCACCGCCCGTCGGTGTTTAACTGGCATGTATCGTGGGACGTCCTGCCGGTGGGGCGAGCCGAAGGCGTGCGACCGCCCCGTGCGTGCTCGTGCGTCCCGAGGCGGACCCCGTTGAAATCCTACCAGGGTGCTCTTTATTGAGTGTCTCGGTGGGCCGGCACGTTTACTTTGAACAAATTAGAGTGCTTAAAGCAGGCAAGCCCGCCTGAATACTGTGTGCATGGAATAATGGAATAGGACCTCGGTTCTATTTTGTTGGTTTTCGGAACCCGAGGTAATGATTAATAGGGACAGGCGGGGGCATTCGTATTGCGACGTTAGAGGTGAAATTCTTGGATCGTCGCAAGACGAACAGAAGCGAAAGCATTTGCCAAGTATGTTTTCATTAATCAAGAACGAAAGTTAGAGGTTCG
>NW_025729228.1:925000-927500 GCF_021461385.2 Schistocerca piceifrons
AGGCGTAATGAAAGTGAAGGTCTCGCCTTGCGCGGGCCGAGGGAGGATGGGGCTTCCCCGCCCTTCACGGGGCGGCGGCCTCCGCACTCCCGGGGCGTCTCGTCCTCATTGCGAGGTGAGGCGCACCTAGAGCGTACACGTTGGGACCCGAAAGATGGTGAACTATGCCTGGCCAGGACGAAGTCAGGGGAAACCCTGATGGAGGTCCGTAGCGATTCTGACGTGCAAATCGATCGTCGGAGCTGGGTATAGGGGCGAAAGACTAATCGAACCATCTAGTAGCTGGTTCCCTCCGAAGTTTCCCTCAGGATAGCTGGTGCTCGTACGAGTCTCATCCGGTAAAGCGAATGATTAGAGGCCTTGGGGCCGAAACGACCTCAACCTATTCTCAAACTTTAAATGGGTGAGATCTCCGGCTTGCTTGATATGCTGAAGCCGCGAGCAAACGACTCGGATCGGAGTGCCAAGTGGGCCACTTTTGGTAAGCAGAACTGGCGCTGTGGGATGAACCAAACGCCGAGTTAAGGCGCCCGAATCGACGCTCATGGGAAACCATGAAAGGCGTTGGTTGCTTAAGACAGCAGGACGGTGGCCATGGAAGTCGGAATCCGCTAAGGAGTGTGTAACAACTCACCTGCCGAAGCAACTAGCCCTGAAAATGGATGGCGCTGAAGCGTCGTGCCTATACTCGGCCGTCAGTCTGGCAGTCATGGCCGGTCCTTGCGGCCGGCCGCGAAGCCCTGACGAGTAGGAGGGTCGCGGCGGTGGGCGCAGAAGGGTCTGGGCGTGAGCCTGCCTGGAGCCGCCGTCGGTGCAGATCTTGGTGGTAGTAGCAAATACTCCAGCGAGGCCCTGGAGGGCTGACGCGGAGAAGGGTTTCGTGTGAACAGCCGTTGCACACGAGTCAGTCGATCCTAAGCCCTAGGAGAAATCCGATGTTGATGGGGGCCGTCATAGCATGATGCGCTTTGTGCTGGCCCCCGTTGGGCGAAAGGGAATCCGGTTCCTATTCCGGAACCCGGCAGCGGAACCGATACAAGTCGGGCCCCTCTTTTAGAGATGCTCGTCGGGGTAACCCAAAAGGACCCGGAGACGCCGTCGGGAGATCGGGGAAGAGTTTTCTTTTCTGCATGAGCGTTCGAGTTCCCTGGAATCCTCTAGCAGGGAGATAGGGTTTGGAACGCGAAGAGCACCGCAGTTGCGGCGGTGTCCCGATCTTCCCCTCGGACCTTGAAAATCCGGGAGAGGGCCACGTGGAGGTGTCGCGCCGGTTCGTACCCATATCCGCAGCAGGTCTCCAAGGTGAAGAGCCTCTAGTCGATAGAATAATGTAGGTAAGGGAAGTCGGCAAATTGGATCCGTAACTTCGGGATAAGGATTGGCTCTGAGGATCGGGGCGTGTCGGGCTTGGTCGGGAAGTGGGTCAGCGCTAACGTGCCGGGCCTGGGCGAGGTGAGTGCCGTAGGGGTGCCGGTAAGTGCGGGCGTTTAGCGCGGGCGTGGTCTGCTCTCGCCGTTGGTCGGCCTCGTGCTGGTCGGCGGTGCAGGATGCGCGCGCCTGCGCGGCGTTCGCGCCCCGGTGCTTCAACCTGCGTGCAGGATCCGAGCTCGGTCCCGTGCCTTGGCCTCCCACGGATCTTCCTTGCTGCGAGGCCGCGTCCGCCTTAGCGTGCTCCTCCGGGGGCGCGCGGGTGCGCGGATTCTCTTCGGCCGCCATTCAACGATCAACTCAGAACTGGCACGGACTGGGGGAATCCGACTGTCTAATTAAAACAAAGCATTGCGATGGCCCTAGCGGGTGTTGACGCAATGTGATTTCTGCCCAGTGCTCTGAATGTCAACGTGAAGAAATTCAAGCAAGCGCGGGTAAACGGCGGGAGTAACTATGGGGGCCGGTCACACGTGAGGAGGTCGCTGCTGCCTTGCCGCCCAGGGGATCGGCAGCCGGGCCGGACGGCCTGACTCCAGCGGAGCTGCGGCGCCTGCCGCATGAAGTCCTGGTGAAACTCTTGAACCTCTTCCTCCTGGCCCGCGCCCTTCCCGAGCGTCTGCTTCGCGCCCGGACGTCACTTCTCCCCAAAACGGCTGCACCAACATCCCCCGCTGACTTTCGCCCCATTACGGTCTGCTCGGTGTTGGCGCGGACCTTTCACAAGGTTCTCGCGTCACGCCTGATGCGTGCATGTGCTGTGGACGAACGTCAGCGGGCATTCATCCCCCGGGATGGGATGTTGGAAAACACCTTCATCTTGGACACTGCTCTCACCGACGCAGTCCGCTCCTGTCGCTCTGTTTTTGTGGCATCGATCGACGTCTCTAAAGCGTTCGATTCGGTGGACCATGCTGCCCTCCGCCCCGTGCTGAGGGCTCATGGCCTGCCGGATTGCTTTATTGAGTACGTCGAAAGGTGTTACGAGGGTAGCACGACGGTGATAGCGGGCGGCGCCGACGTGGGCGTGCCCCTGCAGCCGGCTAGGGGTGTGCGTCAGGGTGACCCCCTC
>NW_025729228.1:932500-942500 GCF_021461385.2 Schistocerca piceifrons
AAGGTGCATCCTGACGTGACAAATCTGATCATGTCACAAGCATTCACTTACTATAATCACTATCAACGAACCTGCCGCCCCCGCCCCCCCCTACACCTTTCCTTACAACAACGTGTAACCTAACCTAACCTAACCTATGTTGTACCTTAACCTAACCTATGTTGTACCTTAACCTAACCTATGTTGTACCTTAACCTAACCTATGTTGTACCTTAACCTAACCTATGTTGTACCTTAACCTAACCTATGTTGTGCCTTAACCTAACCTATGTTGTGCCTTAACCTAACCTATGTTGTGCCTTAACCTAACCTATGTTGTGCCTTAACCTAACCTATGTTGTGCCTTAACCTAACCTATGTTGTGCCTTAACCTAACCTATGTTGTGCCTTAACCTAACCTATGTTGTGCCTTAACCTAACCTATGTTGTGCCTTAACCTAACCTATGTTGTGCCTTAACCTAACCTATGTTGTGCCTTAACCTAACCCATGTTGTGCCTTAACCTAACCCATGTTGTGCCTTAACCTAACCCATGTTGTGCCTTAACCTAACCCATGTTGTGCCTTAACCTAACCCATGTTGTGCCTTAACCTAACCCATGTTGTGCCTTAACCTAACCCATGTTGTGCCTTAACCTAACCCATGTTGTGCCTTAACCTAACCCATGTTGTGCCTTAACCTAACCCATGTTGTGCCTTAACCTAACCCATGTTGTGCCTTAACCTAACCCATGTTGTGCCTTAACCTAACCCATGTTGTGCCTTAACCTAACCCATGTTGTGCCTTAACCTAACCCATGTTGTGCCTTAACCTAACCCATGTTGTGCCTTAACCTAACCCATGTTGTGCCTTAACCTAACCCATGTTGTGCCTTAACCTAACCCATGTTGTGCCTTAACCTAACCCATGTTGTGCCTTAACCTAACCCATGTTGTGCCTTAACCTAACCCATGTTGTGCCTTAACCTAACCCATGTTGTGCCTTAACCTAACCCATGTTGTGCCTTAACCTAACCCATGTTGTGCCTTAACCTAACCCATGTTGTGCCTTAACCTAACCCATGTCGTGCCTTAACCTAACCCATGTCGTGCCTTAACCTAACCCACGTTGTGCCTTAACCTAACCCACGTTGTGCCTTAACCTAACCCACGTTGTGCCCTAACGTAACCCACGTTGTCCCCTAACGTAACCCACGTTGTCGCCTAACGTAACCCACGTTGTCGCCTAAACCTGCTCTGTAATTGTTATACGACTCGTTCAATTAGTGTAGTGTTGCCCACCCGCAACCCTCGCAATATAGTTCGCTACTCGCACTCCCCGCTCCCCTGTGTATCGCTTCATGTTAAACACCTTGCAAGTCTTGCTCACTTTCCACATGCTCCTGCTGTACACTGTAATGTGGATGGCAGCAGGACGTACATGCCGCCCCTCCCCACGTCCCCACCTTGCCCCCTGCCTTCGCAAGCTGGTTGGTGAGAACTTTGCATGTTCAATGCCCTCCGCATGCGACGTACTCAGGCTACGTTGTGGTGCGGCCTGTGTCAACTGTCCGCTAATGTCGTACGCGTAAACCACAATCTGTACTGCACATTCGTCCTTATGTACTGAATGATACATCGTGGCACATGTGTGACCGTACAACGACTGCGCCCAAAAACGGCGGACCATACAGTGCAAATATTGTGCACGCAGCTACGTGTCGTCTCCCTATGAGAGCTGGATTGCAGTGTGGTACGCCATAGAGACGTGTGGGAGGAACGGACGCCGTGGATGGCGATCAGCATGAGCTGTCTGTTGATGTATTCGGACCTAGTCGTCTCTCCTCACACACCGTGATGGCATGGTGCACCGCGTTCCATATCTGCGACATGCTACAGAGGCCGGTTGACAGTCGTTCGAGCAATGGACATCGCATACGTACGGGGGCCACCTTCCACGTATTGTCTAGGCGTGCACATTTTGTTGCGTGTATGTGGGCAGACGTAGTGTGGCGTGACACCTGACACAGGCATGCAATAATCGTGGAAGTTGCAAATGGCGATGGACGCCTGCGTTTTCTGGTGAAGTTACGCAAATGAACAAATGGTAACCTGTTGTGGTGCGGTTGTTCTCGCTAGGGGTGAATCGGTGATGGCGACGATAGGTTGAGGTACTAACCGGTTGTTCCAGCGATACCCACCATGCCGACGAAACTGAACGGCATCTGGGTGTGAAGCGATACGCGGCGGTGGCTGGGTGGGACCGTCCCCGGCCGGTGAGGGGGCGCCTCCCGGCGTGCTGGCCGCGCGGTGCGTGGGCGCACGCGCTACAGCCGGCTGGTGGGGGCGGCCAGTGGCAGGCGCGCCGGCCGACGGACGCGGCAGGCGTCGCAGCTGCGCGCCGGCGCACCCTGCGCGCGGCGCCGTGCGGCCAAAGTAGGTCCTCGCGGGCCCGGTGCGAAGCGCGGTGGACATCTTCAGTGTGCTGGTCCGATTGAGGACTGTGTGCGTTGAGGATGCGCCGCCGCCCGGCGCTCGGCGCCGCGACGCCGTCTGCTGCTCGGTCGCCCCAGCGGTTCTCGCTGGTGGTTTGTATCGCAGCTGTGCGGATGTGTTGGCGCGTGCGCTGTGCTGGGAGAGTTCGCTTCGGCACCCAAGTGGGGCTTTTGTCCTTCTGTGGCGCTGGCGTTGGAGCTGCCGGTCACCGTAGGTGGCGCGTGTTGTCTCCCTCCGGCAATGCCACGACAGCACGCTCCCGGGCCTCTGTCGGCAGCGGCAAGCTCAGTTGGGAGCACGGGTGGTCGCACCGAAAGCGTCTACTCGCCTAACTCCGGGCGATTGCGCCTCTCTCGAACCCGACCAAGTACTTGGGACGGCGCTGCGCGCCGCCGGGACCTGAGAGGGTTTCGAGGTGTATTGTGCAGGGGAGCTCAGCCTCCTCCTGTTTGCAGAATGATTGAGCGGACGCTTGCGTGTTCGCGCGGGCCCCCGGGACACACTCCCGGGCGGCCGGCTGCTCAGCTCTAGTTGACGCAGCTCCCTGGTTGATCCTGCCAGTAGTCATATGCTTGTCTCAAAGATTAAGCCATGCATGTCTCAGTACAAGCCGCATTAAGGTGAAACCGCGAATGGCTCATTAAATCAGTTATGGTTCCTTAGATCGTACCCACGTTACTTGGATAACTGTGGTAATTCTAGAGCTAATACATGCAAACAGAGTCCCGACCAGAGATGGAAGGGACGCTTTTATTAGATCAAAACCAATCGGTCGGCTCGTCCGGTCCGTTTGCCTTGGTGACTCTGAATAACTTTGGGCTGATCGCACGGTCCTCGTACCGGCGACGCATCTTTCAAATGTCTGCCTTATCAACTGTCGATGGTAGGTTCTGCGCCTACCATGGTTGTAACGGGTAACGGGGAATCAGGGTTCGATTCCGGAGAGGGAGCCTGAGAAACGGCTACCACATCCAAGGAAGGCAGCAGGCGCGCAAATTACCCACTCCCGGCACGGGGAGGTAGTGACGAAAAATAACGATACGGGACTCATCCGAGGCCCCGTAATCGGAATGAGTACACTTTAAATCCTTTAACGAGTATCTATTGGAGGGCAAGTCTGGTGCCAGCAGCCGCGGTAATTCCAGCTCCAATAGCGTATATTAAAGTTGTTGCGGTTAAAAAGCTCGTAGTTGGATTTGTGTCCCACGCTGTTGGTTCACCGCCCGTCGGTGTTTAACTGGCATGTATCGTGGGACGTCCTGCCGGTGGGGCGAGCCGAAGGCGTGCGACCGCCCCGTGCGTGCTCGTGCGTCCCGAGGCGGACCCCGTTGAAATCCTACCAGGGTGCTCTTTATTGAGTGTCTCGGTGGGCCGGCACGTTTACTTTGAACAAATTAGAGTGCTTAAAGCAGGCAAGCCCGCCTGAATACTGTGTGCATGGAATAATGGAATAGGACCTCGGTTCTATTTTGTTGGTTTTCGGAACCCGAGGTAATGATTAATAGGGACAGGCGGGGGCATTCGTATTGCGACGTTAGAGGTGAAATTCTTGGATCGTCGCAAGACGAACAGAAGCGAAAGCATTTGCCAAGTATGTTTTCATTAATCAAGAACGAAAGTTAGAGGTTCGAAGGCGATCAGATACCGCCCTAGTTCTAACCATAAACGATGCCAGCCAGCGATCCGCCGCAGTTCCTCCGATGACTCGGCGGGCAGCCTCCGGGAAACCAAAGCTTTTGGGTTCCGGGGGAAGTATGGTTGCAAAGCTGAAACTTAAAGGAATTGACGGAAGGGCACCACCAGGAGTGGAGCCTGCGGCTTAATTTGACTCAACACGGGAAACCTCACCAGGCCCGGACACCGGAAGGATTGACAGATTGATAGCTCTTTCTTGATTCGGTGGGTGGTGGTGCATGGCCGTTCTTAGTTGGTGGAGCGATTTGTCTGGTTAATTCCGATAACGAACGAGACTCTAGCCTGCTAACTAGTCGCGTGACATCCTTCGTGCTGTCAGCGATTACTTTTCTTCTTAGAGGGACAGGCGGCTTCTAGCCGCACGAGATTGAGCAATAACAGGTCTGTGATGCCCTTAGATGTTCTGGGCCGCACGCGCGCTACACTGAAGGAATCAGCGTGTCTTCCTAGGCCGAAAGGTCGGGGTAACCCGCTGAACCTCCTTCGTGCTAGGGATTGGGGCTTGCAATTGTTCCCCATGAACGAGGAATTCCCAGTAAGCGCGAGTCATAAGCTCGCGTTGATTACGTCCCTGCCCTTTGTACACACCGCCCGTCGCTACTACCGATTGAATGATTTAGTGAGGTCTTCGGACTGGTACGCGGCATTGACTCTGTCGTTGCCGATGCTACCGGAAAGATGACCAAACTTGATCATTTAGAGGAAGTAAAAGTCGTAACAAGGTTTCCGTAGGTGAACCTGCGGAAGGATCATTACCGACTAGACTGCATGTCTTTCGATGTGCGTGTCGTGTCGCGCAACACGCTACCTGTACGGCTCGCCGTAGCCGTGCGCCGCGTGCGGAACCACGCGTGCCTCTCAAAACTAGCGGCAATGTTGTGTGGTACGAGCGCTGAAGCGCTGGAGCGGCTGGCCTGCGGCACCTGGCGCCTGGCGCCGGTTTTGAATGACTTTCGCCCGAGTGCCTGTCCGCTCCGGTGTGGAGCCGTACGACGCCCGTCGGCCGTGAGGCCGTTGGACACAGAACGCTGGAACAGGGGCCGCCACACGCCTCACTCCCGCCTATGCGACCGTCTCGAAAGAGACGGCGGAAACTGAGAAAAGATCACCCAGGACGGTGGATCACTCGGCTCGTGGGTCGATGAAGAACGCAGCAAATTGCGCGTCGACATGTGAACTGCAGGACACATGAACATCGACGTTTCGAACGCACATTGCGGTCCATGGATTCCGTTCCCGGGCCACGTCTGGCTGAGGGTCGGCTACGTATACTGAAGCGCGCGGCGTTTGCCCCGCTTCGCAGACCTGGGAGTGTCGCGGCCGCCTGTGGGGCCGGCCGCGTCTCCTCAAACGTGCGATGCGCGCCCGTCGCCTGGCGGTTCGCATACCGGTACTTTCTCGGTAGCGTGCACAGCCGGCTGGCGGTGTGGCGTGCGACACCTCGTACAACGACCTCAGAGCAGGCGAGACTACCCGCTGAATTTAAGCATATTACTAAGCGGAGGAAAAGAAACTAACAAGGATTCCCCCAGTAGCGGCGAGCGAACAGGGAAGAGTCCAGCACCGAACCCCGCAGGCTGCCGCCTGTCGTGGCATGTGGTGTTTGGGAGGGTCCACTACCCCGACGCCTCGCGCCGAGCCCAAGTCCAACTTGAATGAGGCCACGGCCCGTAGAGGGTGCCAGGCCCGTAGCGGCCGGTGCGAGCGTCGGCGGGACCTCTCCTTCGAGTCGGGTTGCTTGAGAGTGCAGCTCCAAGTGGGTGGTAAACTCCATCTGAGACTAAATATGACCACGAGACCGATAGCGAACAAGTACCGTGAGGGAAAGTTGAAAAGAACTTTGAAGAGAGAGTTCAAAAGTACGTGAAACCGTTCTGGGGTAAACGTGAGAAGTCCGAAAGGTCGAACGGGTGAGATTCACGCCCATCCGGCCACTGGCCTCCACCCTCGGCAGATGGGGCCGGCCGCCCGCGCGGAGCAATCTGCGGCGGGGTCGTGTCCGGTTGCCTTTCCACTCGCCGCGGGGTGGGGCCGTTCCGGTGTGCGGTGGGCCGCACTTCTCCCCTAGTAGGACGTCGCGACCCGCTGGGTGCCGGCCTACGGCCCGGGTGCGCAGCCTGTCCTTCCGCGGGCCTCGGTTCGCGTCTGTTGGGCAGAGCCCCGGTGTCCTGGCTGGCTGCCCGGCGGTATATCTGGAGGAGTCGATTCGCCCCTTTGGGCGCTCGGGCTCCCGGCAAGCGCGCGCGGTTCTTCCCGGATGACGGACCTACCTGGCCCGGCCCCGGACCCGCGCCGCTGTTGGCTCGGGATGCTCTCGGGCGGAATAATCGCTCCCGTCAGCGGCGCTTCAGCTTTGGACAATTTCACGACCCGTCTTGAAACACGGACCAAGGAGTCTAACATGTGCGCGAGTCATTGGGCTGTACGAAACCTAAAGGCGTAATGAAAGTGAAGGTCTCGCCTTGCGCGGGCCGAGGGAGGATGGGGCTTCCCCGCCCTTCACGGGGCGGCGGCCTCCGCACTCCCGGGGCGTCTCGTCCTCATTGCGAGGTGAGGCGCACCTAGAGCGTACACGTTGGGACCCGAAAGATGGTGAACTATGCCTGGCCAGGACGAAGTCAGGGGAAACCCTGATGGAGGTCCGTAGCGATTCTGACGTGCAAATCGATCGTCGGAGCTGGGTATAGGGGCGAGAGACTAATCGAACCATCTAGTAGCTGGTTCCCTCCGAAGTTTCCCTCAGGATAGCCGGTAAAGCGAATGATTAGAGGCCTTGGGGCCGAAACGACCTCAACCTATTCTCAAACTTTAAATGGGTGAGATCTCCGGCTTGCTTGATATGCTGAAGCCGCGAGCAAACGACTCGGATCGGAGTGCCAAGTGGGCCACTTTTGGTAAGCAGAACTGGCGCTGTGGGATGAACCAAACGCCGAGTTAAGGCGCCCGAATCGACGCTCATGGGAAACCATGAAAGGCGTTGGTTGCTTAAGACAGCAGGACGGTGGCCATGGAAGTCGGAATCCGCTAAGGAGTGTGTAACAACTCACCTGCCGAAGCAACTAGCCCTGAAAATGGATGGCGCTGAAGCGTCGTGCCTATACTCGGCCGTCAGTCTGGCAGTCATGGCCGGTCCTTGCGGCCGGCCGCGAAGCCCTGACGAGTAGGAGGGTCGCGGCGGTGGGCGCAGAAGGGTCTGGGCGTGAGCCTGCCTGGAGCCGCCGTCGGTGCAGATCTTGGTGGTAGTAGCAAATACTCCAGCGAGGCCCTGGAGGGCTGACGCGGAGAAGGGTTTCGTGTGAACAGCCGTTGCACACGAGTCAGTCGATCCTAAGCCCTAGGAGAAATCCGATGTTGATGGGGGCCGTCATAGCATGATGCGCTTTGTGCTGGCCCCCGTTGGGCGAAAGGGAATCCGGTTCCTATTCCGGAACCCGGCAGCGGAACCGATACAAGTCGGGCCCCTCTTTTAGAGATGCTCGTCGGGGTAACCCAAAAGGACCCGGAGACGCCGTCGGGAGATCGGGGAAGAGTTTTCTTTTCTGCATGAGCGTTCGAGTTCCCTGGAATCCTCTAGCAGGGAGATAGGGTTTGGAACGCGAAGAGCACCGCAGTTGCGGCGGTGTCCCGATCTTCCCCTCGGACCTTGAAAATCCGGGAGAGGGCCACGTGGAGGTGTCGCGCCGGTTCGTACCCATATCCGCAGCAGGTCTCCAAGGTGAAGAGCCTCTAGTCGATAGAATAATGTAGGTAAGGGAAGTCGGCAAATTGGATCCGTAACTTCGGGATAAGGATTGGCTCTGAGGATCGGGGCGTGTCGGGCTTGGTCGGGAAGTGGGTCAGCGCTAACGTGCCGGGCCTGGGCGAGGTGAGTGCCGTAGGGGTGCCGGTAAGTGCGGGCGTTTAGCGCGGGCGTGGTCTGCTCTCGCCGTTGGTCGGCCTCGTGCTGGTCGGCGGTGCAGGATGCGCGCGCCTGCGCGGCGTTCGCGCCCCGGTGCTTCAACCTGCGTGCAGGATCCGAGCTCGGTCCCGTGCCTTGGCCTCCCACGGATCTTCCTTGCTGCGAGGCCGCGTCCGCCTTAGCGTGCTCCTCCGGGGGCGCGCGGGTGCGCGGATTCTCTTCGGCCGCCATTCAACGATCAACTCAGAACTGGCACGGACTGGGGGAATCCGACTGTCTAATTAAAACAAAGCATTGCGATGGCCCTAGCGGGTGTTGACGCAATGTGATTTCTGCCCAGTGCTCTGAATGTCAACGTGAAGAAATTCAAGCAAGCGCGGGTAAACGGCGGGAGTAACTATGACTCTCTGAGTGCCTATGGGGGCCGGTCACACGTGAGGAGGTCGCTGCTGCCTTGCCGCCCAGGGGATCGGCAGCCGGGCCGGACGGCCTGACTCCAGCGGAGCTGCGGCGCCTGCCGCATGAAGTCCTGGTGAAACTCTTGAACCTCTTCCTCCTGGCCCGCGCCCTCCCCGAGCGTCTGCTTCGCGCCCGGACGTCACTTCTCCCCAAAACGGCTGCACCAACATCCCCCGCTGACTTTCGCCCCATTACGGTCTGCTCGGTGTTGGCGCGGACCTTTCACAAGGTTCTCGCGTCACGCCTGATGCGTGCATGTGCTGTGGACGAACGTCAGCGGGCATTCATCCCCCGGGATGGGATGTTGGAAAACACCTTCATCTTGGACACTGCTCTCACCGACGCAGTCCGCTCCTGTCGCTCTGTTTTTGTGGCATCGATCGACGTCTCTAAAGCGTTCGATTCGGTGGACCATGCTGCCCTCCGCCCCGTGCTGAGGGCTCATGGCCTGCCGGATTGCTTTATTGAGTACGTCGAAAGGTGTTACGAGGGTAGCACGACAGTGATAGCGGGCGGCGCCGACGTGGGCGTGCCTCTGCAGCCGGCTAGGGGTGTGCGTCAGGGTGACCCCCTCTCCCCCCTCCTTTTCAATTTTGCGGTGGACTATGTTTTGAGTCAACTTCCCTCCCACATCGGAGCTCGGATCCTTGGTCGCAGAGTTAACGCTGCGGCCTTCGCAGATGACGTCCTGCTTTTTGCATCGACCGCGAGGGGATTGCAGTCCCTCATCGACGCAGCCGTCGCAGCCCTCGCCCATCTGGGGCTGCAGATCAACGCCCGGAAGTGTTTCACCCTCGCCTTAGTCGCGTCTGGGCGCGACAAGAAGGTGAAGGTCGACGCCGACGTTACCTTCAAAGCGGGCAACGCCACCGTGCCCGCCCTACGTGTGGGTGAAACCTTCCGGTACCTGGGACTGCAATTCTCCACCGCGGGTCGCTGCGTTTTCAACCCACGACGCCACCTGGTGGAGCAGCTGGACGTCATCTCCCGAGCTCCGCTCAAGCCGCAACAGCGCCTCCACGCCCTCACCACCGTACTTCTGCCTGGCCTGTACCATGGGCTGGCCCTCAGCCGCACCCGAGTGGGTGCGTTGAAAGCGGCAGATGTGACCATCCGTGCCGCCGTCAGGAGATGGTTCCGCCTTCCGGCGGACACTCCCCTGGGCTACTTCCACGCTCCTGTAGCCCAGGGAGGCCTCGGCATCCCATCATGCCGATGGATGGGGCCAACACTTCGCCGGTCCCGTCTCCTGGCGCTGAAGAGGATTGGGCCAGCCGCCGACGGTGCAGGCCGGGACGAGGTGCAGCGTGAGATTGAGGCGCTGGAGCGGCATCTTATGTGGGAGGGCCACCTCCTCAAATCGTCGACGCAGGTTGGAGAGATGTGGGCCGCGCGCCTGCATGTTGCCTTTGACGGTGCGGCGCTGTCATCTTCCGCCGCCGTCAAGGGGCAACACCAGTGGGTCGCTGACACC
>NW_025729228.1:947500-950000 GCF_021461385.2 Schistocerca piceifrons
CCATGTTGTGCCTTAACCTAACCCATGTCGTGCCTTAACCTAACCCATGTCGTGCCTTAACCTAACCCATGTCGTGCCTTAACCTAACCCATGTCGTGCCTTAACCTAACCCATGTCGTGCCTTAACCTAACCCATGTCGTGCCTTAACCTAACCCATGTCGTGCCTTAACCTAACCCATGTCGTGCCTTAACCTAACCCACGTTGTGCCTTAACCTAACCCACGTTGTGCCTTAACCTAACCCACGTTGTGCCCTAACGTAACCCACGTTGTCCCCTAACGTAACCCACGTTGTCGCCTAACGTAACCCACGTTGTCGCCTAAACCTGCTCTGTAATTGTTATACGACTCGTTCAATTAGTGTAGTGTTGCCCACCCGCAACCCTCGCAATATAGTTCGCTACTCGCACTCCCCGCTCCCCTGTGTATCGCTTCATGTTAAACACCTTGCAAGTCTTGCTCACTTTCCACATGCTCCTGCTGTACACTGTAATGTGGATGGCAGCAGGACGTACATGCCGCCCCTCCCCACGTCCCCACCTTGCCCCCTGCCTTCGCAAGCTGGTTGGTGAGAACTTTGCATGTTCAATGCCCTCCGCATGCGACGTACTCAGGCTACGTTGTGGTGCGGCCTGTGTCAACTGTCCGCTAATGTCGTACGCGTAAACCACAATCTGTACTGCACATTCGTCCTTATGTACTGAATGATACATCGTGGCACATGTGTGACCGTACAACGACTGCGCCCAAAAACGGCGGACCATACAGTGCAAATATTGTGCACGCAGCTACGTGTCGTCTCCCTATGAGAGCTGGATTGCAGTGTGGTACGCCATAGAGACGTGTGGGAGGAACGGACGCCGTGGATGGCGATCAGCATGAGCTGTCTGTTGATGTATTCGGACCTAGTCGTCTCTCCTCACACACCGTGATGGCATGGTGCACCGCGTTCCATATCTGCGACATGCTACAGAGGCCGGTTGACAGTCGTTCGAGCAATGGACATCGCATACGTACGGGGGCCACCTTCCACGTATTGTCTAGGCGTGCACATTTTGTTGCGTGTATGTGGGCAGACGTAGTGTGGCGTGACACCTGACACAGGCATGCAATAATCGTGGAAGTTGCAAATGGCGATGGACGCCTGCGTTTTCTGGTGAAGTTACGCAAATGAACAAATGGTAACCTGTTGTGGTGCGGTTGTTCTCGCTAGGGGTGAATCGGTGATGGCGACGATAGGTTGAGGTACTAACCGGTTGTTCCAGCGATACCCACCATGCCGACGAAACTGAACGGCATCTGGGTGTGAAGCGATACGCGGCGGTGGCTGGGTGGGACCGTCCCCGGCCGGTGAGGGGGCGCCTCCCGGCGTGCTGGCCGCGCGGTGCGTGGGCGCACGCGCTACAGCCGGCTGGTGGGGGCGGCCAGTGGCAGGCGCGCCGGCCGACGGACGCGGCAGGCGTCGCAGCTGCGCGCCGGCGCACCCTGCGCGCGGCGCCGTGCGGCCAAAGTAGGTCCTCGCGGGCCCGGTGCGAAGCGCGGTGGACATCTTCAGTGTGCTGGTCCGATTGAGGACTGTGTGCGTTGAGGATGCGCTGCCGCCCGGCGCTCGGCGCCGCGACGCCGTCTGCTGCTCGGTCGCCCCAGCGGTTCTCGCTGGTGGTTTGTATCGCAGCTGTGCGGATGTGTTGGCGCGTGCGCTGTGCTGGGAGAGTTCGCTTCGGCACCCAAGTGGGGCTTTTGTCCTTCTGTGGCGCTGGCGTTGGAGCTGCCGGTCACCGTAGGTGGCGCGTGTTGTCTCCCGCCGGCAATGCCACGACAGCACGCTCCCGGGCCTCTGTCGGCAGCGGCAAGCTCAGTTGGGAGCACGGGTGGTCGCACCGAAAGCGTCTACTCGCCTAACTCCGGGCGATTGCGCCTCTCTCGAACCCGACCAAGTACTTGGGACGGCGCTGCGCGCCGCCGGGACCTGAGAGGGTTTCGAGGTGTATTGTGCAGGGGAGCTCAGCCTCCTCCTGTTTGCAGAATGATTGAGCGGACGCTTGCGTGTTCGCGCGGGCCCCCGGGACACACTCCCGGGCGGCCGGCTGCTCAGCTCTAGTTGACGCAGCTCCCTGGTTGATCCTGCCAGTAGTCATATGCTTGTCTCAAAGATTAAGCCATGCATGTCTCAGTACAAGCCGCATTAAGGTGAAACCGCGAATGGCTCATTAAATCAGTTATGGTTCCTTAGATCGTACCCACGTTACTTGGATAACTGTGGTAATTCTAGAGCTAATACATGCAAACAGAGTCCCGACCAGAGATGGAAGGGACGCTTTTATTAGATCAAAACCAATCGGTCGGCTCGTCCGGTCCGTTTGCCTTGGTGACTCTGAATAACTTTGGGCTGATCGCACGGTCCTCGTACCGGCGACGCATCTTTCAAATGTCTGCCTTATCAACTGTCGATGGTAGGTTCTGCGCCTACCATGGTTGTAACGGGTAACGGGGAATCAGG
>NW_025729228.1:957500-962500 GCF_021461385.2 Schistocerca piceifrons
AGTGCAATCCACCCCTATAACGTGCGTTTCATGAAGAGTTATTGCCAATATGCGACATTCCCGCTGTCCCTATACATGAGCCGCGACCTGTACCACTTACGAGCGAGAGACGCGATCGCGTTGCTCACTGTACGGCGTCCGATACCGAGCCATCAGCATGTCGGTCCCCATGCGCGTTGCACTCGCACTCGCAGTCGCAAAAACGTGGGGCAAATATATTACGCGGAAGAGTTATAACAGACCGAGCCCCACTGCATGAGGGGAGTCTTTGTCACTAATGTACACAGATGGAACATTTTGGACTGGAACCAGATTACCCGTACACACGGCGCTGATTAGTAATCAATGCAGAGCCATCAAACTACAGAATATATATACAACTGTCCGTATACATGCTGAAAGAGTCTGCCCACAATGGGAACCACACGTCAGCCAGCCACTCTGATCACGCACCACTCTCTGCTTCTAACGGGCGCACATACAATATGTAAGCACCAGCATGGAACAACATCCAGTGCATCCTCTCCGCCACATTACACAATCCACACTATCACAACCAGACCAGGAGGTCCATGCGGAAAATACAATATCCCACCCTTTCGACATCCACCATTGCGCAGATCAGGCACCAACACCCACACATGTCCTATACAACGGTGCACCCAACATCACAATAGTACCTCCTGTCACAGCGCACAAACAATGACATGAGTCAAAGACACAGGTCTGACACAAGCATAGAATTGGAGCGCCGCCTCTAATAAGCCAAAGGTGCATCCTGACGTGACAAATCTGATCATGTCACAAGCATTCACTTACTATAATCACTATCAACGAACCTGCCGCCCCCGCCCCCCCCTACACCTTTCCTTACAACAACGTGTAACCTAACCTAACCTAACCTATGTTGTACCTTAACCTAACCTATGTTGTACCTTAACCTAACCTATGTTGTACCTTAACCTAACCTATGTTGTACCTTAACCTAACCTATGTTGTGCCTTAACCTAACCTATGTTGTGCCTTAACCTAACCTATGTTGTGCCTTAACCTAACCTATGTTGTGCCTTAACCTAACCTATGTTGTGCCTTAACCTAACCTATGTTGTGCCTTAACCTAACCTATGTTGTGCCTTAACCTAACCTATGTTGTGCCTTAACCTAACCTATGTTGTGCCTTAACCTAACCTATGTTGTGCCTTAACCTAACCTATGTTGTGCCTTAACCTAACCTATGTTGTGCCTTAACCTAACCTATGTTGTGCCTTAACCTAACCTATGTTGTGCCTTAACCTAACCCATGTTGTGCCTTAACCTAACCCATGTTGTGCCTTAACCTAACCCATGTTGTGCCTTAACCTAACCCATGTTGTGCCTTAACCTAACCCATGTTGTGCCTTAACCTAACCCATGTTGTGCCTTAACCTAACCCATGTTGTGCCTTAACCTAACCCATGTTGTGCCTTAACCTAACCCATGTTGTGCCTTAACCTAACCCATGTTGTGCCTTAACCTAACCCATGTTGTGCCTTAACCTAACCCATGTTGTGCCTTAACCTAACCCATGTTGTGCCTTAACCTAACCCATGTTGTGCCTTAACCTAACCCATGTTGTGCCTTAACCTAACCCATGTTGTGCCTTAACCTAACCCATGTTGTGCCTTAACCTAACCCATGTTGTGCCTTAACCTAACCCATGTTGTGCCTTAACCTAACCCATGTCGTGCCTTAACCTAACCCATGTCGTGCCTTAACCTAACCCATGTCGTGCCTTAACCTAACCCATGTCGTGCCTTAACCTAACCCATGTCGTGCCTTAACCTAACCCATGTCGTGCCTTAACCTAACCCATGTCGTGCCTTAACCTAACCCATGTCGTGCCTTAACCTAACCCATGTCGTGCCTTAACCTAACCCATGTCGTGCCTTAACCTAACCCATGTCGTGCCTTAACCTAACCCATGTCGTGCCTTAACCTAACCCACGTTGTGCCTTAACCTAACCCACGTTGTGCCCTAACGTAACCCACGTTGTCCCCTAACGTAACCCACGTTGTCGCCTAACGTAACCCACGTTGTCGCCTAAACCTGCTCTGTAATTGTTATACGACTCGTTCAATTAGTGTAGTGTTGCCCACCCGCAACCCTCGCAATATAGTTCGCTACTCGCACTCCCCGCTCCCCTGTGTATCGCTTCATGTTAAACACCTTGCAAGTCTTGCTCACTTTCCACATGCTCCTGCTGTACACTGTAATGTGGATGGCAGCAGGACGTACATGCCGCCCCTCCCCACGTCCCCACCTTGCCCCCTGCCTTCGCAAGCTGGTTGGTGAGAACTTTGCATGTTCAATGCCCTCCGCATGCGACGTACTCAGGCTACGTTGTGGTGCGGCCTGTGTCAACTGTCCGCTAATGTCGTACGCGTAAACCACAATCTGTACTGCACATTCGTCCTTATGTACTGAATGATACATCGTGGCACATGTGTGACCGTACAACGACTGCGCCCAAAAACGGCGGACCATACAGTGCAAATATTGTGCACGCAGCTACGTGTCGTCTCCCTATGAGAGCTGGATTGCAGTGTGGTACGCCATAGAGACGTGTGGGAGGAACGGACGCCGTGGATGGCGATCAGCATGAGCTGTCTGTTGATGTATTCGGACCTAGTCGTCTCTCCTCACACACCGTGATGGCATGGTGCACCGCGTTCCATATCTGCGACATGCTACAGAGGCCGGTTGACAGTCGTTCGAGCAATGGACATCGCATACGTACGGGGGCCACCTTCCACGTATTGTCTAGGCGTGCACATTTTGTTGCGTGTATGTGGGCAGACGTAGTGTGGCGTGACACCTGACACAGGCATGCAATAATCGTGGAAGTTGCAAATGGCGATGGACGCCTGCGTTTTCTGGTGAAGTTACGCAAATGAACAAATGGTAACCTGTTGTGGTGCGGTTGTTCTCGCTAGGGGTGAATCGGTGATGGCGACGATAGGTTGAGGTACTAACCGGTTGTTCCAGCGATACCCACCATGCCGACGAAACTGAACGGCATCTGGGTGTGAAGCGATACGCGGCGGTGGCTGGGTGGGACCGTCCCCGGCCGGTGAGGGGGCGCCTCCCGGCGTGCTGGCCGCGCGGTGCGTGGGCGCACGCGCTACAGCCGGCTGGTGGGGGCGGCCAGTGGCAGGCGCGCCGGCCGACGGACGCGGCAGGCGTCGCAGCTGCGCGCCGGCGCACCCTGCGCGCGGCGCCGTGCGGCCAAAGTAGGTCCTCGCGGGCCCGGTGCGAAGCGCGGTGGACATCTTCAGTGTGCTGGTCCGATTGAGGACTGTGTGCGTTGAGGATGCGCCGCCGCCCGGCGCTCGGCGCCGCGACGCCGTCTGCTGCTCGGTCGCCCCAGCGGTTCTCGCTGGTGGTTTGTATCGCAGCTGTGCGGATGTGTTGGCGCGTGCGCTGTGCTGGGAGAGTTCGCTTCGGCACCCAAGTGGGGCTTTTGTCCTTCTGTGGCGCTGGCGTTGGAGCTGCCGGTCACCGTAGGTGGCGCGTGTTGTCTCCCGCCGGCAATGCCACGACAGCACGCTCCCGGGCCTCTGTCGGCAGCGGCAAGCTCAGTTGGGAGCACGGGTGGTCGCACCGAAAGCGTCTACTCGCCTAACTCCGGGCGATTGCGCCTCTCTCGAACCCGACCAAGTACTTGGGACGGCGCTGCGCGCCGCCGGGACCTGAGAGGGTTTCGAGGTGTATTGTGCAGGGGAGCTCAGCCTCCTCCTGTTTGCAGAATGATTGAGCGGACGCTTGCGTGTTCGCGCGGGCCCCCGGGACACACTCCCGGGCGGCCGGCTGCTCAGCTCTAGTTGACGCAGCTCCCTGGTTGATCCTGCCAGTAGTCATATGCTTGTCTCAAAGATTAAGCCATGCATGTCTCAGTACAAGCCGCATTAAGGTGAAACCGCGAATGGCTCATTAAATCAGTTATGGTTCCTTAGATCGTACCCACGTTACTTGGATAACTGTGGTAATTCTAGAGCTAATACATGCAAACAGAGTCCCGACCAGAGATGGAAGGGACGCTTTTATTAGATCAAAACCAATCGGTCGGCTCGTCCGGTCCGTTTGCCTTGGTGACTCTGAATAACTTTGGGCTGATCGCACGGTCCTCGTACCGGCGACGCATCTTTCAAATGTCTGCCTTATCAACTGTCGATGGTAGGTTCTGCGCCTACCATGGTTGTAACGGGTAACGGGGAATCAGGGTTCGATTCCGGAGAGGGAGCCTGAGAAACGGCTACCACATCCAAGGAAGGCAGCAGGCGCGCAAATTACCCACTCCCGGCACGGGGAGGTAGTGACGAAAAATAACGATACGGGACTCATCCGAGGCCCCGTAATCGGAATGAGTACACTTTAAATCCTTTAACGAGTATCTATTGGAGGGCAAGTCTGGTGCCAGCAGCCGCGGTAATTCCAGCTCCAATAGCGTATATTAAAGTTGTTGCGGTTAAAAAGCTCGTAGTTGGATTTGTGTCCCACGCTGTTGGTTCACCGCCCGTCGGTGTTTAACTGGCATGTATCGTGGGACGTCCTGCCGGTGGGGCGAGCCGAAGGCGTGCGACCGCCCCGTGCGTGCTCGTGCGTCCCGAGGCGGACCCCGTTGAAATCCTACCAGGGTGCTCTTTATTGAGTGTCTCGGTGGGCCGGCACGTTTACTTTGAACAAATTAGAGTGCTTAAAGCAGGCAAGCCCGCCTGAATACTGTGTGCATGGAATAATGGAATAGGACCTCGGTTCTATTTTGTTGGTTTTCGGAACCCGAGGTAATGATTAATAGGGACAGGCGGGGGCATTCGTATTGCGACGTTAGAGGTGAAATTCTTGGATCGTCGCAAGACGAACAGAAGCGAAAGCATTTGCCAAGTATGTTTTCATTAATCAAGAACGAAAGTTAGAGGTTCGAAGGCGATCAGATACCGCCCTAGTTCTAACCATAAACGAT
>NW_025729228.1:965000-967500 GCF_021461385.2 Schistocerca piceifrons
GGGAGGATGGGGCTTCCCCGCCCTTCACGGGGCGGCGGCCTCCGCACTCCCGGGGCGTCTCGTCCTCATTGCGAGGTGAGGCGCACCTAGAGCGTACACGTTGGGACCCGAAAGATGGTGAACTATGCCTGGCCAGGACGAAGTCAGGGGAAACCCTGATGGAGGTCCGTAGCGATTCTGACGTGCAAATCGATCGTCGGAGCTGGGTATAGGGGCGAAAGACTAATCGAACCATCTAGTAGCTGGTTCCCTCCGAAGTTTCCCTCAGGATAGCTGGTGCTCGTACGAGTCTCATCCGGTAAAGCGAATGATTAGAGGCCTTGGGGCCGAAACGACCTCAACCTATTCTCAAACTTTAAATGGGTGAGATCTCCGGCTTGCTTGATATGCTGAAGCCGCGAGCAAACGACTCGGATCGGAGTGCCAAGTGGGCCACTTTTGGTAAGCAGAACTGGCGCTGTGGGATGAACCAAACGCCGAGTTAAGGCGCCCGAATCGACGCTCATGGGAAACCATGAAAGGCGTTGGTTGCTTAAGACAGCAGGACGGTGGCCATGGAAGTCGGAATCCGCTAAGGAGTGTGTAACAACTCACCTGCCGAAGCAACTAGCCCTGAAAATGGATGGCGCTGAAGCGTCGTGCCTATACTCGGCCGTCAGTCTGGCAGTCATGGCCGGTCCTTGCGGCCGGCCGCGAAGCCCTGACGAGTAGGAGGGTCGCGGCGGTGGGCGCAGAAGGGTCTGGGCGTGAGCCTGCCTGGAGCCGCCGTCGGTGCAGATCTTGGTGGTAGTAGCAAATACTCCAGCGAGGCCCTGGAGGGCTGACGCGGAGAAGGGTTTCGTGTGAACAGCCGTTGCACACGAGTCAGTCGATCCTAAGCCCTAGGAGAAATCCGATGTTGATGGGGGCCGTCATAGCATGATGCGCTTTGTGCTGGCCCCCGTTGGGCGAAAGGGAATCCGGTTCCTATTCCGGAACCCGGCAGCGGAACCGATACAAGTCGGGCCCCTCTTTTAGAGATGCTCGTCGGGGTAACCCAAAAGGACCCGGAGACGCCGTCGGGAGATCGGGGAAGAGTTTTCTTTTCTGCATGAGCGTTCGAGTTCCCTGGAATCCTCTAGCAGGGAGATAGGGTTTGGAACGCGAAGAGCACCGCAGTTGCGGCGGTGTCCCGATCTTCCCCTCGGACCTTGAAAATCCGGGAGAGGGCCACGTGGAGGTGTCGCGCCGGTTCGTACCCATATCCGCAGCAGGTCTCCAAGGTGAAGAGCCTCTAGTCGATAGAATAATGTAGGTAAGGGAAGTCGGCAAATTGGATCCGTAACTTCGGGATAAGGATTGGCTCTGAGGATCGGGGCGTGTCGGGCTTGGTCGGGAAGTGGGTCAGCGCTAACGTGCCGGGCCTGGGCGAGGTGAGTGCCGTAGGGGTGCCGGTAAGTGCGGGCGTTTAGCGCGGGCGTGGTCTGCTCTCGCCGTTGGTCGGCCTCGTGCTGGTCGGCGGTGCAGGATGCGCGCGCCTGCGCGGCGTTCGCGCCCCGGTGCTTCAACCTGCGTGCAGGATCCGAGCTCGGTCCCGTGCCTTGGCCTCCCACGGATCTTCCTTGCTGCGAGGCCGCGTCCGCCTTAGCGTGCTCCTCCGGGGGCGCGCGGGTGCGCGGATTCTCTTCGGCCGCCATTCAACGATCAACTCAGAACTGGCACGGACTGGGGGAATCCGACTGTCTAATTAAAACAAAGCATTGCGATGGCCCTAGCGGGTGTTGACGCAATGTGATTTCTGCCCAGTGCTCTGAATGTCAACGTGAAGAAATTCAAGCAAGCGCGGGTAAACGGCGGGAGTAACTATGACTCTCTTAAGGTAGCCAAATGCCTCGTCATCTAATTAGTGACGCGCATGAATGGATTAACGAGATTCCCGCTGTCCCTATCTACTTATGGATCCTACGAGCTTTAGAGGGTCACCCTGTGATTGTTTGTATGGATGCGAACGCCAAGTCTCCTATGTGGCACAGTGAGGAATTGGATGATCGAGGCATTGAACTTGAGAATGTGATAATGGAAGCTCATTTAGTAGTGTTGAATCAGCCAGGCAATCCGCCTACCTTTTCTGGTAGGGCTGGTGCAATGTCTAATATTGATGTTACCTTAGCAACGCTGCATGCAGCGCCTCATATAAGCAACTGGTGTGTTGTTTCCAACTTAACTATCAGTGATCATAATTGTATAAAATTTGATTATGATACTGTGGTCCAGGAGGAGACTGGCGCTTGGGAAGTACGTTATAACTACTTAAGGACGGATTGGGAGCGACTAGCACGCGAATTCCGTCCCCCAGTGCTGGGACCTAATCTTGAGTCTGAGGATGTAGAAGAAGCAGTGGAAGCAATTGTTATGGCTATTGACGCCGCTATTGCTGCGGCGGTTCCTCGGGTGGCGAGGTTTGTCCGCAGGCAGTCTACTCCGTGGTCCCCAGAACTGACCGCACTTAAGCGGTCTGTCA
>NW_025729228.1:972500-977500 GCF_021461385.2 Schistocerca piceifrons
TCTGCCGCACGAAGCCGTGGACCGGCAATGACTCCACCCGCACCCGTTCGTGCACCACCCCAACCGCCAAACGCGCACCTCCAGCGGATGAACGGCGGACGTTTCCCGCACTCGTAAAGTGCAATCCACCCCTATAACGTGCGTTTCATGAAGAGTTATTGCCAATATGCGACATTCCCGCTGTCCCTATACATGAGCCGCGACCTGTACCACTTACGAGCGAGAGACGCGATCGCGTTGCTCACTGTACGGCGTCCGATACCGAGCCATCAGCATGTCGGTCCCCATGCGCGTTGCACTCGCACTCGCAGTCGCAAAAACGTGGGGCAAATATATTACGCGGAAGAGTTATAACAGACCGAGCCCCACTGCATGAGGGGAGTCTTTGTCACTAATGTACACAGATGGAACATTTTGGACTGGAACCAGATTACCCGTACACACGGCGCTGATTAGTAATCAATGCAGAGCCATCAAACTACAGAATATATATACAACTGTCCGTATACATGCTGAAAGAGTCTGCCCACAATGGGAACCACACGTCAGCCAGCCACTCTGATCACGCACCACTCTCTGCTTCTAACGGGCGCACATACAATATGTAAGCACCAGCATGGAACAACATCCAGTGCATCCTCTCCGCCACATTACACAATCCACACTATCACAACCAGACCAGGAGGTCCATGCGGAAAATACAATATCCCACCCTTTCGACATCCACCATTGCGCAGATCAGGCACCAACACCCACACATGTCCTATACAACGGTGCACCCAACATCACAATAGTACCTCCTGTCACAGCGCACAAACAATGACATGAGTCAAAGACACAGGTCTGACACAAGCATAGAATTGGAGCGCCGCCTCTAATAAGCCAAAGGTGCATCCTGACGTGACAAATCTGATCATGTCACAAGCATTCACTTACTATAATCACTATCAACGAACCTGCCGCCCCCGCCCCCCCCTACACCTTTCCTTACAACAACGTGTAACCTAACCTAACCTAACCTATGTTGTACCTTAACCTAACCTATGTTGTACCTTAACCTAACCTATGTTGTACCTTAACCTAACCTATGTTGTACCTTAACCTAACCTATGTTGTACCTTAACCTAACCTATGTTGTGCCTTAACCTAACCTATGTTGTGCCTTAACCTAACCTATGTTGTGCCTTAACCTAACCTATGTTGTGCCTTAACCTAACCTATGTTGTGCCTTAACCTAACCTATGTTGTGCCTTAACCTAACCTATGTTGTGCCTTAACCTAACCTATGTTGTGCCTTAACCTAACCTATGTTGTGCCTTAACCTAACCTATGTTGTGCCTTAACCTAACCTATGTTGTGCCTTAACCTAACCTATGTTGTGCCTTAACCTAACCTATGTTGTGCCTTAACCTAACCCATGTTGTGCCTTAACCTAACCCATGTTGTGCCTTAACCTAACCCATGTTGTGCCTTAACCTAACCCATGTTGTGCCTTAACCTAACCCATGTTGTGCCTTAACCTAACCCATGTTGTGCCTTAACCTAACCCATGTTGTGCCTTAACCTAACCCATGTTGTGCCTTAACCTAACCCATGTTGTGCCTTAACCTAACCCATGTTGTGCCTTAACCTAACCCATGTTGTGCCTTAACCTAACCCATGTTGTGCCTTAACCTAACCCATGTTGTGCCTTAACCTAACCCATGTTGTGCCTTAACCTAACCCATGTTGTGCCTTAACCTAACCCATGTTGTGCCTTAACCTAACCCATGTTGTGCCTTAACCTAACCCATGTTGTGCCTTAACCTAACCCATGTTGTGCCTTAACCTAACCCATGTTGTGCCTTAACCTAACCCATGTTGTGCCTTAACCTAACCCATGTTGTGCCTTAACCTAACCCATGTCGTGCCTTAACCTAACCCATGTCGTGCCTTAACCTAACCCATGTCGTGCCTTAACCTAACCCACGTTGTGCCTTAACCTAACCCACGTTGTGCCTTAACCTAACCCACGTTGTGCCCTAACGTAACCCACGTTGTCCCCTAACGTAACCCACGTTGTCGCCTAACGTAACCCACGTTGTCGCCTAAACCTGCTCTGTAATTGTTATACGACTCGTTCAATTAGTGTAGTGTTGCCCACCCGCAACCCTCGCAATATAGTTCGCTACTCGCACTCCCCGCTCCCCTGTGTATCGCTTCATGTTAAACACCTTGCAAGTCTTGCTCACTTTCCACATGCTCCTGCTGTACACTGTAATGTGGATGGCAGCAGGACGTACATGCCGCCCCTCCCCACGTCCCCACCTTGCCCCCTGCCTTCGCAAGCTGGTTGGTGAGAACTTTGCATGTTCAATGCCCTCCGCATGCGACGTACTCAGGCTACGTTGTGGTGCGGCCTGTGTCAACTGTCCGCTAATGTCGTACGCGTAAACCACAATCTGTACTGCACATTCGTCCTTATGTACTGAATGATACATCGTGGCACATGTGTGACCGTACAACGACTGCGCCCAAAAACGGCGGACCATACAGTGCAAATATTGTGCACGCAGCTACGTGTCGTCTCCCTATGAGAGCTGGATTGCAGTGTGGTACGCCATAGAGACGTGTGGGAGGAACGGACGCCGTGGATGGCGATCAGCATGAGCTGTCTGTTGATGTATTCGGACCTAGTCGTCTCTCCTCACACACCGTGATGGCATGGTGCACCGCGTTCCATATCTGCGACATGCTACAGAGGCCGGTTGACAGTCGTTCGAGCAATGGACATCGCATACGTACGGGGGCCACCTTCCACGTATTGTCTAGGCGTGCACATTTTGTTGCGTGTATGTGGGCAGACGTAGTGTGGCGTGACACCTGACACAGGCATGCAATAATCGTGGAAGTTGCAAATGGCGATGGACGCCTGCGTTTTCTGGTGAAGTTACGCAAATGAACAAATGGTAACCTGTTGTGGTGCGGTTGTTCTCGCTAGGGGTGAATCGGTGATGGCGACGATAGGTTGAGGTACTAACCGGTTGTTCCAGCGATACCCACCATGCCGACGAAACTGAACGGCATCTGGGTGTGAAGCGATACGCGGCGGTGGCTGGGTGGGACCGTCCCCGGCCGGTGAGGGGGCGCCTCCCGGCGTGCTGGCCGCGCGGTGCGTGGGCGCACGCGCTACAGCCGGCTGGTGGGGGCGGCCAGTGGCAGGCGCGCCGGCCGACGGACGCGGCAGGCGTCGCAGCTGCGCGCCGGCGCACCCTGCGCGCGGCGCCGTGCGGCCAAAGTAGGTCCTCGCGGGCCCGGTGCGAAGCGCGGTGGACATCTTCAGTGTGCTGGTCCGATTGAGGACTGTGTGCGTTGAGGATGCGCCGCCGCCCGGCGCTCGGCGCCGCGACGCCGTCTGCTGCTCGGTCGCCCCAGCGGTTCTCGCTGGTGGTTTGTATCGCAGCTGTGCGGATGTGTTGGCGCGTGCGCTGTGCTGGGAGAGTTCGCTTCGGCACCCAAGTGGGGCTTTTGTCCTTCTGTGGCGCTGGCGTTGGAGCTGCCGGTCACCGTAGGTGGCGCGTGTTGTCTCCCGCCGGCAATGCCACGACAGCACGCTCCCGGGCCTCTGTCGGCAGCGGCAAGCTCAGTTGGGAGCACGGGTGGTCGCACCGAAAGCGTCTACTCGCCTAACTCCGGGCGATTGCGCCTCTCTCGAACCCGACCAAGTACTTGGGACGGCGCTGCGCGCCGCCGGGACCTGAGAGGGTTTCGAGGTGTATTGTGCAGGGGAGCTCAGCCTCCTCCTGTTTGCAGAATGATTGAGCGGACGCTTGCGTGTTCGCGCGGGCCCCCGGGACACACTCCCGGGCGGCCGGCTGCTCAGCTCTAGTTGACGCAGCTCCCTGGTTGATCCTGCCAGTAGTCATATGCTTGTCTCAAAGATTAAGCCATGCATGTCTCAGTACAAGCCGCATTAAGGTGAAACCGCGAATGGCTCATTAAATCAGTTATGGTTCCTTAGATCGTACCCACGTTACTTGGATAACTGTGGTAATTCTAGAGCTAATACATGCAAACAGAGTCCCGACCAGAGATGGAAGGGACGCTTTTATTAGATCAAAACCAATCGGTCGGCTCGTCCGGTCCGTTTGCCTTGGTGACTCTGAATAACTTTGGGCTGATCGCACGGTCCTCGTACCGGCGACGCATCTTTCAAATGTCTGCCTTATCAACTGTCGATGGTAGGTTCTGCGCCTACCATGGTTGTAACGGGTAACGGGGAATCAGGGTTCGATTCCGGAGAGGGAGCCTGAGAAACGGCTACCACATCCAAGGAAGGCAGCAGGCGCGCAAATTACCCACTCCCGGCACGGGGAGGTAGTGACGAAAAATAACGATACGGGACTCATCCGAGGCCCCGTAATCGGAATGAGTACACTTTAAATCCTTTAACGAGTATCTATTGGAGGGCAAGTCTGGTGCCAGCAGCCGCGGTAATTCCAGCTCCAATAGCGTATATTAAAGTTGTTGCGGTTAAAAAGCTCGTAGTTGGATTTGTGTCCCACGCTGTTGGTTCACCGCCCGTCGGTGTTTAACTGGCATGTATCGTGGGACGTCCTGCCGGTGGGGCGAGCCGAAGGCGTGCGACCGCCCCGTGCGTGCTCGTGCGTCCCGAGGCGGACCCCGTTGAAATCCTACCAGGGTGCTCTTTATTGAGTGTCTCGGTGGGCCGGCACGTTTACTTTGAACAAATTAGAGTGCTTAAAGCAGGCAAGCCCGCCTGAATACTGTGTGCATGGAATAATGGAATAGGACCTCGGTTCTATTTTGTTGGTTTTCGGAACCCGAGGTAATGATTAATAGGGACAGGCGGGGGCATTCGTATTGCGACGTTAGAGGTGAAATTCTTGGATCGTCGCAAGACGAACAGAAGCGAAAGCATTTGCCAAGTATGTTTTCATTAATCAAGAACGAAAGTTAGAGGTTCGAAGGCGATCAGATACCGCCCTAGTTCTAACCAT